>NC_051141.1:15750346-15974149 GCF_014839805.1 Manduca sexta
AAATAGGAGAGATATGTGTTGCTGCTGTTATTCCTATGTTTATACAAAATTATGTTCAATTAATAGGCACCAATCATGGTCACTGGTCGGACAGGTGCGGTGTTCATGTCCATGGAGGCTACAAAATCTTCGCAAGGTTCGGTGTGAACATTAAACGAAAAATCCGTAAAATAGATTTATTATATAAAACAAACTATGACCGATACCTACCTATACTTGGTGATCATGTGCATCCACGACGCGGGGCTGACCTTCATCAGCGCGTACGGTATGAAGATGACGTGCATGCCGTTAAGCACGCTGGCGAGCACGGCGTGCCACAGTCCCGTTTCACGCTTGAAGTCTAACACGCACACCATGTGCTCGCCCTCGCTGTAGTTGCACGCCACCGAAAGCATGCGGCAGTGGGCCAGCATTGACGCCCTGTCGACAAACACATCAGCTAATGGCCTGCAATTGACTTATCATACAAGTATCACAAACAATAAAAAATCAGAATATAATCGTGTAATAAAAAAAATCTCTCGTTATAACAATACGACAGTCTAAAATCTAGATTATACATTGTGCAATCTATCCATAATGTATATAAATCAAGACTACATTTATTAGTTTAACAATAGCAACGTTGTACGATGAATTGTGCTAAAACTAATTATGCCGCATCTAAAGGACACTAAATGAACGTATTGATGTTATCTAGACAGTCATGAATGTAAATCAACAGGTTGCGATTTGCGAGCTGCACTATACACAGCTGTCTAATTTGGCACCATTATTGCGTTTCAGCGTGGCGACGAGTGTAGACATGTGACGCGACTCCAGCAGTCGACGACGCTACAACTGTCGCGAACATGGCGACGTCTACTGTCTACACCAGCCACCGCGCCTTCATGCACAGGTATCAATCTTATACTTAGTATTTGGCCGAGTTATATATACAAAAAATATCAAACATTCAAAGCATTTTTGAACTCCAACATTAAACACGTAACAAAATCTAGATACAACATTAGTTAAGTTAAGCTATTACATCATCTGATACTAGGCCATACATAATGACAGTAGGCTTTGGTATATAAGTGCTGATTGCCGAAATAAATTCTGTATATAGGTTCATTTGACATTGTGTTACTAAATGAAACTAAAACCTTATCCTATCGAAAAAAAACACTTTCTCCTTTAACTTAAAAGAACTTTTGAAAGGGCGTCATGTACTAAAGTAAAATTTTAAAAGGAAATTCAATCCTGACATTGTGAACCTTATCACAAACTGGAAAATGTCTAGAAATTTTACTTTGCATGGGTAAAAGGGATGTAGATCAGTGACATCAGTTCGTCATAATTAGTAAATAGCAATTGCAATTGTTTAAATGCTAATAAATCCTCGAGATAAAATTTTCATTC
This sequence comes from Manduca sexta, assembly GCF_014839805.1. Classification (NCBI taxonomy): domain Eukaryota; kingdom Metazoa; phylum Arthropoda; class Insecta; order Lepidoptera; family Sphingidae; genus Manduca; species Manduca sexta. The sequence continues at coordinate 15,751,754 of NC_051141.1, forward strand.
GTTTTGATTCCACACATCGCTCATATTTGTAGATTTATCAAAATTTAACACCTTTTTAAACTTGTTTAGACTATTCCTGGCTTTAAAGATTGTAATGAATTTCATACCACCTTTTATCTTCCTAATAGATCAATTTTCAAAATGTAATCTTACCTAGTTAAATAAGGAACTCTTGTGCAAAATTTAACCCTAAACCCACCTTATATTAAACTCGGTCAGAAAGTGCTACTTAATCTAATAGATAGTTGGAATATTTCACCTGTACCGAAGCTCTGCTTATTTTCAAGCATAACTTGTTAAAAAACTAACGTTTAGAACAACCGTATAGTAAAACGACGCGAGTGTTCGATCCCAGTGTTTTGTAACTTCCACGCAGACTGTTCACTGAGTTTGCAGCCGCTATCCAACTACAAAGTTAACCGTTTAACAGCACTGAATGACACTATCATGCCATTAAAAGTTTCGCAGCGACCGACGTTAACAGACACCAATTTATTTTTGGCTTTGGAATTTATTTGGATTCAAGACGGCAATGTTTACATACATTGTAATTACGTAGTAACTTTGGCAGTGGTTTTTGTTTTAATCTAAGAAATATTGCAAAAAGTATCACTGCTAACAGAGCAGGCCAGTACAGAAACTAAAGAAATGCTATTAGTTTATAACTATGAATGGTAAACTTTATCTCTAGCTTCAAATTTTCCAAATTAAATTCATGTTTTTAATGCAACAAGTATACAATATACCTATAATATCGACAATTAATTCATGTTTATCTGATACATCACCACTTTAATTAATATTTAATTCGCTGTGTGCTGTCGTGTGTTATTCGCATCGCAGCGCGTGGACATGAAACAGGGGATGAACCGAAACACTGCACTAATTATAAATTAAATGAACATAATTCTAAACCGGAAAACAAATACAAAAAGCAGCCATTTAGAATATTAAGCCATGTTTCACAAATTTCAAATTAATTTTGACATTTATTGTATTATTGTATTAAACAGCCAATGTAGATGACTCATTTATTACAATTTATTTTGGAGCATTGATAAGACTGTGACTTTTGTATTTGGTCGGTTTATACAATTATGTGAGGATTGGAAAATGTGAAACAGGCCCTAAATATCATTTTAAAGCGACTTTCAATATAATAGTACAATTTAGTAGTTATATTGAATTGAAATTAAATGCTAAGATTCTGCGTCCTATTGAGAAACTTTTTTCATGGGATATGGAGTGAATTTACTTCGATACTATATTTACCAGTTTCCAAGAGCATAAAATTTATATAAATATTAAAATTTAAATTAATTACAATTAGTTTGGTTGGTATATTATTGTACCAATTACACACTGTAATTAGGAAATTGTATAATTGAAAGTGTGCGTTACTTTTCATAATTATACTTATATTGAGACAACTAAAAAGAAATGTAAATCATAAATAATAAAATGAATATATTACATCCTAGTGAGGAGTCAAAAATAAGTTAATACCTAAAAATAAAAGCTCAAAATTATCGCTATATTATATAACGTATTATTTTTTACATTTCTGCTAAACGAAATCGAAGTAAACCAATTTTTCATATACTCAAGATGTCCTAACCAAGGAAACTACTAAGTAATAATATTAGTAGTTTAACTCTTAATAGAAAACATACCTAACTATGTCAGATAGTCAATTTTATAGCATTAGTTGACAAAGTACTCTTAATAAAATAATGACCTATTCCAAAACTGATAATTTGGGAATTGTCAAAAAACTCATTTCTGTTTGCGACCTTTTTTTTAAGCTGCTATAAAATTAAGACAAGTCATAAATGCAGCCTATAGCATCAAACAAAACGAAAAATAAAAAATATCGTTAATAGAAATTAGTTTTTTGAACATTCCCACAAGTTAACAGTTTTGGAATAGGTCACTATTTTATTAAGAGAGCGAAACGGTCAATGCGCCACCCAAAGTTAAGTAACCAGCACCACCCCTTAACCTCACAATCCAGACCAACTCCGTAATACAATACTTTTTATTTCATATTGAAAACAATCTACGTAATAGACGCTGTAGATTTTATACTACGTTATAATTGTCATTCTATGGGTAGAGGTCCGAATTACAAGCAATTCAAATGGCTACTTTATCATCTAAATTGTACAATTAAGCAATTACATGTCGTTGTATTATGAGCGATGTCGTAATTGTGTCGACGGTACGCGGTTGCATAAGAAATTTGTATAGTTTGTGCATTTAACGACACGCCAGGTTATGTAGTCTTATCAGTCAGAATTGTGATTTTTATAATTGTATCGAAATTGTTTGCGGTTTCTGATAAAGCGAGAAATTATACGTCATAATTGAGTATAAATATTGTTTGCATTTAACCGACCAGATCCCTTACATATATCCTAGCCAATTTTTTGAACTACCGTTGTTTCCAACACAGTTATTATTGACAATAAATTGTTTCCAGTTTGCGGTCGGATCTTTGCTGTGGATCATCGCGGCCATCCAGCACCTACCAACGTGTACACCTACTGTCGCAGCTTCAGTACCGCACTGGGACATCGTTACATCCACGATTTTCAATCGTCCACTGGGAGTACGCAACGAATTTAAAACAATACAATTTGTTAATACACTAAAGCGATCGATGACAATTAACTTATATGCTAATAATTCGCAGAGGAAGCTTGAGTCCAAATAGTCCAATAATGTGCAGTATTTGTGCGAAATCTAATTAACACAGGTGTTCCGTGTCGGCGCTTCATTTCAATTTAGTGTAAAGCTCAATATTAATGTAGTGCTTGCGATATTAGCTTCATTGCAATCTCTGTTAGTTAAAAGTTTACAGTAAGTAAGTCTTCTACATTACTCGGTGCACCAATCTTAACTCGCTTATATGTATGCAAGCGAATCGTTACCAGAAAAATACACTATTGGCAGATGAATCTTTTGCTTTAATATCATACATTAATATCTTGAAGGAAAGGCCGACAGCCGGGCAATTAGATCTGATGTTTAACGAGCAACGCTAAGTGACTACTATGTCAGCATATTAATGCTTTGCCGTAATAAATAATATAATTTTAAACGGCTTACGATTGGCCCATATTGATTATAACATTTGTGTACAAACTAAATTACTCAATATTCTATTTCCAGCTTACGATTCTAGTAATAACATGAATCATTGCATTGCGATTTTTTTTCTATTTTCATCGCATGATTCGTAATGTTTGTGCCAAAGTAGTAGACATATAAAACATGCAACAAGCCCAAATAAAGTTATGTTGTCAAAAGTTCCCGTTTAGGTATATCTATTAAATATCTTACTATATATATCTTTGAAAACTCGGTTAAAGTATTTGTAATTATTACATTCAGCTTACAATATTTAACAAGTTTGATAAATCCGTTTACGACGTTTTCTATGTAAGCGAAAAGATCTTACAACGATTTAAGCCTTAGTTTTATGCGTTGCGAAATATCTAGATTTATATATGTATATGTATGTAATATGTATGTTTAGTTAAAATTGTTTTAATTTTATAATTTCAATTAAGATCATGAAAGACGTAAGCATTTATAACAATGATGAACTGATCTCTACTTTTTCTAAAACTATTTACAATATGTACTGATAAGCTCATATCAAATCCAAATTTATATTACATTTCCTAATCTAACTATTGTTTTTGCAAGAAATCTACTTTCTATTTTATATACATTTTATTGTACCCTTTTATATGTCTTTTATGTATACGAATCATATGAGTTTACTGCTACAAATTTACACGATATATTGTAGTTAAGATTTTCTAAATGTTAGTAGTTTATAGCGATAAGTAGTAGAAAAATCACTGTAGAATTAGAATTTTACTATATTGGTGTGTATAATGTATGTACAACGTTGTATCTAACAGGCTGATATTTATTTTGAGTTTGAATATTCTACGAAGCCTGATACGATGATATTATATATGTATATATTATGCTTTCTACCGGCTACCCATGCAAGTACCTAGTCAGCAAAGGAACTTTATGAAACTCGTTATTATTTTATCCATAAAAACTATTCTGTAAAGCTAATACCACATTATTAACAATTAGTTATTATGTCACCAACAATAATCGCTCATCTGATTGTCATTTCTCAAAATCGAACTGAAATGGATTTTCATACCATCTGAACTATTCATTGTTCCCTGATGACTACTACTATGTTCCGTTTTGTAAAACAGTCACAAAATACTTAGTAGTGGGATAATTTTTTTTATAGAAATTGGTATATTTATTTATATTATTATTGATGCATCTGTACACTATCCAGAATCGATATACTATACTAACTAAATAGGATCATGTAGTTTTCTGATTTTTAAGTATGTGTAGATTCAACAATTACTTCGTTAATTATATTTGATGCGCACAATTATTTTTAATTAGTTTCATATTTATACAATCGTGAATATATGCATTTACTTTGATGTATCCAAAGTAGCCCATCACTCAACAGTGTTGCGAGCGAATGAATAAAATAACTGACGTTGGAGATAGTCGGTACATCATTGGGGACCGCGCCAGTCTAAACTACCAACCGGAAAACTGTATCATTTATATATAGAAACATTTAGAAAATACTGTAATGAGCAGACATAAAATTGTGGTAAATATTTAATAGGTTAAAACGCTAAATTCATTTTTACGTATCCTAATTTATCTTTACGCATGGGAGCGTATTTATTGAATAATTATACAATTTATTAATGGAAATTTAATAAAATATAATTAAGCTAATATATATGTAGTACGAATAATTTAATAATTTTAATTCAATAATGACTGACACTACTTTGAACTGCGTTCTAGTTAGTTATAATTTTTACAATGGTTTTAATGTACACTTCATATTTTGATTTTTTATTGTAATATATTGTTTTATAATTATAATGTTAAAATTAAGTTTTTTATAGCACCCAGATATATTTACGTTGTAAAATTCGACAATTTATATACCTAATTGTTATTTCTAAATTTATACTATTTTTAACTTCTTTATACAATGTATACGCTATTATAATATATATTGATAAATTTTAATGTAATTGTATGCGTCCCGTGTAGGTGACCGCAATATCATATTATGAATGTACTCATACAGGACTGCGTGTACTTTTTCTTAAATAAATATATTCTTTATCTCATACTATACTAAATATTATTCGCGGCTTCGCCTGCGCGAATCGGTTTTCCCGCTACAAAACTTTGTGTGTACTTTTCTTGGATAAAATATTCGAAAGAAACGTAGCACTATCAAGACGCCAGTGCCATCAATTTCAAAACATCCAATTATACACATGAGGGCAAATAATTGGGATAAAAAGCAGCCCATATGTTAATCTATAATACAAACTGTATGTGTGGCAAGTCACATCCAAATCCGTCGAGAAGTTTCTGGGTTTACTTCGAACAAAAATCGCAACATTCAAACATACTTACCAATACCATTTTTATATTGGCAAGATTCATATCGCAATAATAAAGCTAAACAAGGGTAAAAGGAACATCATCATTCAAATATTAGATTTAATCATTTATTTAAATGTTTCACAATTTTCCTTTCTAACTGCTGCTGTTATACAACCATAAAAAAGTAAATTCGGTATAACCGCTACTTCACTATCAAGTATCAAAATGGCTACAGTTTGCGGCTTGCTAGAATAATGCTGCTTACAACGTGTATTTACAAATGAGCCGGGGCAGAAAAAAAATCAACATTACACTAACTACACGGTGCAAACAATATTGAGACGTAGCATAAATTACGTCATAAACTGCAACGGGCAAATACTATTTTAATATTGGAACATTCATACAATATAGTATATTATATAAAGTATAAGTATTCTTTTCAAATATATACAAAAGTTAAACATGACCGTCGCCATTAAAACAAATGGTGTAATATTGACACGACTGCTTACTTGCATACCGCCTGGCGTGCACTCCCTTACACTTGGCTTTGTCAAAATAGTCTATACATTATGCAAAATAATGAGCAATTTGCAATAATATGTATAAAAAATATTGAATATTTTTATCAAAATATTTTTTTTTCAGCTGGAATAATGTAAATATAAATGAGTTCGAATAGCGATGACGTCACATATTTGTAAACATACGCTATTATCTAAACTACTGTTTCGTGTTTAGAGACGTGTGACGTCATATTACAAAATCGACATCATATTGCCGGAACAAACGTTTTTGCAGTTTATTTATTTAGTGGAATTTGTAATGATGTTTTTAATTGGAATACTTATAATTAAGAATAAACATTATTTTTGGGTTCAAAGACACCACTTAACAATTTAAGAAGTTTTCCAGAAATAAGTTATAAGCATGTTGACGCCTTTTAAGCAAAGCAATATCGGCTTTGTGTTCTTTGTACATAATGATTATATATTTTATTTACAAATCTGAATATTCAAATAACGGAAAAGCTCGCTAGTGCCACTAATGCCCGACCAAAGGTCGATATCTAGCCGAAACCCTAGATTCGATCATCATTGGGCGCCACCATTACATAGACCCAACTGACCTGGTAACTATAACGCCCATTGCGGAACCGTCTGCAGCAGACGTGTGCTCTATATGCGCGGGGCTCTCGTCCGAGGGGCGCGGGGGAGGGATCCAGTCGCGCGGAGGCCGAGGCAGCTTCTCTGTCGACACCCATTGGAGGGACGGCCAGCCGCGGAACGACACAACGTCCCCTGACGATGTCTTGGGTAGACCTGGTGGGTGTAATGGTAAGTGAAATATTGCATATAAGCTGACCTACTTGTATTAACTCTGAATGTTACACAAATTCGTCGAAGTTTTGAGTGTATTTATGATATGACGGCGATGTCCTCGTTATATTATATTATACAAAATATCACCTAACGCTCCTTGTGTTGTTGTTCACCTAATCGAATATTGTGCGTTTGGCAACTTAACAAAAATCAGTTAAGATGCTAGATCTCAAGTTGACTTCAGAATAAATTCTACTATAATCATAGACACGTTAAATGAAACAAGTTTGTGTAAAGGAGATCGTCGTGATTGATGTGAACGTGTGGACTCGATGTGTGAGCAATAGAAATGCATGATCCACTGAAATAACTCACAAAAATATAAAACATAAGTTAAAAAAATACTTTTTGCAAAACATAAATAAAATAAAAAACTGTAGGGACACAGAATGAATATGATAATTGTTGGAGACGAATGAAACTCGAAGCTCGGATTAATAATGAATGATTTATTGATACAGGTGCCCTATATTTATATCAATTGCTTAACGCCAGTAAGGTTGACACAACCAATGAGTGCGCGCGGGCAGCAGTCCATCTCTCTCGCACGAACCTATAGCGCGCCCGCTCGCACACTATAAATATGTGCGCCTCAGCGCGCCGATGGCTGATTGCACCTCAGGTCCGATGCCGGTGAGCACGCCACGTACCGTCTTGGTTTGTTCGATTGGACAGACATTTTGCGCTCCATGTACGCGGTGTGAGATTGCACCCACTGTAGCCAGTTCGCATGCTTAACAGCGATATGTGGTTATGTGGGTAGATCCCACATCACTCCCTCAAGCGAAGCGTACATTTGGTTTTACCACTCTCCCGGATCTGGTGACGTAGGGCTGGTTAGACTGTCGAAAACTAAGGTCGGCTGTCTCCTCGATCGTTTCAGTGCAGATGTAGGCTGGCTTAAGCCTGTCTAGCGATATCACAGCTGAACGAAGCGGTAACTTGATCTTAAAGTATTTGTCGTAACGCTTGATAACTTCGTAAGGGCCGTCGTAGGGCGGAGTCAGCGGAGGAACAACTTGATCGTTTCGCACGAAAACATGTGTGCACGTTGCCAGGTCTTTGTGCACGAACGGCTCTCGTCCAGTACTGTTAGAGCAAGATGTAGACTTGAGCGATGCCATGGTGTCCATAAGCCGACGAATGTAGTCATTTTCCTCATGACTTAACTTAGCCGTCGGGATGATGAAATCAGACGGTAAACGGAGTGTTGTTCCGTATGTCATCATTGCCGGGCTAAATTTTCCGTTGGGGCGGAGTGCGGTGCGTAATCCCAAAAGCACTGTAGGCAATTCATCCGTCCACTGAACGGAGTTACCGCGGGCCATTAGTGCTGCTTTCAAGGTTCGATGCCATCTTTCGATAAAGCCATTGGATTGTGGATGATAGGCTGTAGTGCGGATGCGTGAGATGCCAAACTTCTTCATCAGTGAGTTGAAAAGTTGCGACTCGAATTGCCGGCCTTGATCGGTTGATATGCGTGACGGGCATCCAAATCTTGTAAAGCGAACCACATAGAAACTTCAAGCCCCCCGCGAAGAGCGGGGGGCTTGAAGTTTCTATGTGGTGAACGACATCATGTTTTACCGGCTGTTTAAGTGACATCGGTCGTAAAAGGTCCGGATACTGGATCAGGATGTCGTGGTATGCTTGGTCATGGTTAATGATGTGTATTGTTCCCTCGAATGTTTTCACTTCAAAGGCGTCGATTGCTAATTCTGTGACCTTGTCGATCAGTTTTTTTCGATGAAGATCGATTAGCAACTTGTAGTGACGGAGAAAGTCTGCTCCCAGGATAGAGGTTTTGACATCGGCGATAACGAATGTCCACGACAGATTACGACGAAGGCCTAGATTGAGCCTGAGCGTCTTCTCTCCGTATGTTCTGATGGGGGTATTATTCGCTGCGTATAGTCTGTAGTCACTTGATCTCTTGATTTTTCTGCCAGGAGTGGCCGCTAACACTGATATTTCGGCGCCAGTGTCAACGAGGAAACGTTCTCGCGTGTCGCGATCGTAGACACATAGGCGGTTTGTGGTATTGGGGACATCGACGCCCGCCACATTCGATGTCTGTTCTAGTTTAACGGCTTCTGTCTTCTGCAGCACGGTGATTCGCAGCGCCGTGCCTTATCACAAAAACGATAGTGAAACCGGCACTCCCATGTCGGGTCGCCAGGTTTGGTAGACGACTTACTGCGTTGTCGAGGTCTCGAATGAGAACGATCAGGGCGTCTCTTGCGTGAGTAACGCTGCATTGACCGTCCACGCAGTTCAGCAACCTCCAAGGTCAGCCTTTCAATTTGTTTTGCCAATATTTCCAACTGTGTGGGTACCCCCGGGTCGCTTGTTTCTCCCGATACCGCTTCAATCTTTGCTGTGGCGGGTTCTGAGTACTCTACCATCTTGTCAGCCATGGCCGCCAGTGTCTCCAGCGACGACTCGGTGTTAACTGAGAGCACAACGCGTACTTGGGCGGGTAGATGCTTCATCCATTCAATACGCAGTCCGCCATCCGTAATCATCCCTCTACCAAGCTCTCGCATCTTGCGCAGCAGCTGAGAGGGTTTTTGATCACCAACTCTAAGCCGCTGGTGAGTTTTTGGAAGTTTCTGACATCAGAGTCTTCGTACGCAGCTAACAAACGAGTCTTCAAAGTATTATATTTGTCAGTTGCGGGTGGATTGTAAAGAATATCTGTGAGGTGCTGGAGGTCCGTTGCCTGTAGCTGTTGCAGCACGTAGCGATATTTTTGATCATCCGAAGTCTTCAGCGGGTCCACAACGGCTTCAAATTGCACGAACCATGCCCGAGGAATTTCTCGCCAGAAAGGTAGAAGTCTGGACTGTATGGAGACAGCTGCCACGTCGAGTTCGAGCTTCGTTTCCTGGTTTGCTTCGGTCTTCTCCATCACGTCGGGGTCACCAAATGTAGGGACACAGAATGAATATGATAATTGTTGGAGACGAATGAAACTCGAAGCTCGGATTAATAATGAATGATTTATTGATACAGGTGCCCTATATTTATATCAATTGCTTAACGCCAGTAAGGTTGACACAACCAATGAGTGCGCGCGGGCAGCAGTCCACACGAACCTATAGCGCGCCCGCTCGCACACTATAAATATGTGCGCCTCAGCGCGCCGATGGCTGATTGCACCTCAGGTCCGATGCCGGTGAGCACGCCACGTACCGTCTTGGTTTGTTCGATTGGACAGACATTTTGCGCTCCATGTACGCGGTGTGAGATTGCACCCACTGTAGCCAGTTCGCATGCTTAACAGCGATATGTGGTTATGTGGGTAGATCCCACAAAACTAAAAAAAAAACATTGAGAAAAGGTAAAAAATACTTAGACCCCATTAAACAAGTAAGTGCTTACAATATTAAGCAAAAAAATAATAATAAAAGAAACTTAAAAAATCTTAGGAACAGCCTCTATTTCAACTTGTAATTGACATCTACCGCCGGATTATATACTTTTTAACGATACGCAGTGCGTCGGCCGGCTCAGTAGGTGATACACAATATCATATTATTTTATTTATTGTAATCTACCTTGTACACAACAAATATAAAAAAATATTACTGTCAATGATATGATGCACGGAAAAACTCACTGAGTTTATGATTGCATTTGTTAGAAGAATATGCTGTGTAAGTTATTAACAAATATGTAAATAAAAATAAAAAAAAAAAATACGACCGAGCTGCTTAGCAACTGCTAACTGGCCAATTATTTGAATAAATTGTACGCGGCAAACGTTGCATATCAAGTGTAAATTAATTTAAGTCTCATGAAGCAATCATCATATACTAACAGCTACGTAATATTGTTATTTTCATGTTATATCATGATTGGGCAAATAAAAAAGCCTAATATGGTGGCGCCACTTTAGCTTTTTATTTTTTTAAGATAACGTCGACAGTACATGAAATTAGTTTTATAATTTACTACATCATCGCAAGGAATTTTTTTTACTAGTCCGGCAATAAAAATACCTTTCAATTTATAACAGATATGGAACCTAAATCAGATTAAGGGAAAACCTATTTATTCCTTCTGAGTAATATACAGCATAAATAATGTTTAAAAAATTCGCATCACCTACCTTTGAGACAAGCATCAGACGTTAACGCGTACTGTATGCCGCACGATCCTAACAAGAATCCAACTTGCTGGAGTCCCGCGTCCCGTCTCGTCAGCGGCACTTCGATCGGCACCGGGACTATCCCGGCCTGCAGGCATCCGTAGAACGCGCACATGAAGTTGATCGGGTCGTTGTTGGGGTAGACCAGCGCGACTCGGTCCCCGGGCTTGATGGAGCTGTCTCCGGTGAGAGGTCCACCGCTACTGGTTTTGGACGTGAACGTCTTATTGAGCAGCGCGTGGGCTATCTTCAACGAGCGGCTGAGCAGTTTGCCTGTGGACGGCAGATTCATTAAACACATCCAGTATTATACATATTTTATTATTTTTTATTATATTATACACATCTTTTAAAAATAGATACTTTTAATGGCACCATTGAGTTAGTTCATAGATCATTGATAGAGAATTACAGCGACAGCGAATTGACACAATACACTAACCGTAAGTGAGCGAATTGCTGAGTTTCCCATTTGGGTCTAGGACAGTAGCAACATTGGCCTTGAAGGAAGCAGTGCCGTAGCGCTGCAGGGCTGCCTCCAGGTTCCTGGGCAGGCCGGCCGGCACGACCAGCTGCTCGCCCACCGCTGGCGTCATGGTGCCGCCCTCCGGCTTGGGCGCGTTAGGGTCCTTCGGATTGGCCGCCAGCTCGAGCTCGATGTCGTCATCCTCGTAGAACTCCGGCAGCGGCCGACGCTTGGGTCGCTTGAGCGTGTTTAGCAGCTGTTGGATTTTTGCTGACACCTAATAGTGATTTCAGGTAGAACGTCAACTTGGTGAACTCAAGGATTAGTTCCATTTATTATATCACATCACCATAAACTGGACAAAAATACACATAAACACTCGAGTAAGCACAAGAGTGGAATGAAAATAAAAAAAAAGTACTTGGAACCATATCGATTAATGGAAAAATAAACTTATTTGTTCAATTATACTCTTTGCGCATAATAATCTGACTACCATACACAACAGTTTACTTAGGAACATTAATAAATATTATACTAAAGTCTTAAATAATCTACCAAACTAAACTATTTCGGTACGTGTGAAATGCACATTTGTATGGCATGATTCTTATTTTTATCTAAGAAACACCTACTCAGCAATTAAACAAATGCACAAATTGAAGTTGCCGAAAGTCGATACCGCCATCAGAGGCGGCTTAGGAGAAAACGTACAAGTTTCTACAATAGCCAACAAGTTCTTTATCCACGATATAATTGAGAAACTTAAAAGCACCTAAAGAAGTCAGGAAACGGAAGTGTTGCATCGCAAGTTTACACTAGTCTAAATCACTTTTCCAATAAACAATTAAGTGTTTTGTAAAAACGAATGCCGATCATACTCAAGTGGGAACTTAGGGCCGTCTTCATAAATCAATCTCACCTTTAGGTAAGATCTCAAGTAGCCATTTAATGTATGGAAGTATTTAATAAATCAAGCTTTTGCTGACATTTAAAACCTTGTTCTCGGCTTAGTCGACATTGTTATATTAACAAAAGACAACTGTCAAAATCGGCCAAATGCTGTGACTTAAGATATCATTTGAGATGTGGATATTTGGTTATTACGACGACTGTATTAAGATGCTGATTTTAATTAAACAGTATCTCCGCTGATATGATACTTTACAGCAGAACTGAATCACGTCTATTAATGCGGTTCTTAGTTTCCTCTGATATTACTGTAAAATTATTACCGAAAACTAACATGTGATGTGTTAATATTAATTGATATTCAACAGTTGTCTAAAATTTGATAAATCAGTAATTGAAAAATAAAACCTATAGCCATGCATATTCTTGTGATTTAGAACATTGCATTTTCAGCGGTTCCAGAAATACATATATAAAGGAGTTTTTAAAATCTGTGCTTTAAAATATAAATTGCATTTGCATAGTTTGGTACCTACTGCAAAGTTGTGATTTAGCATCGTAATGACTATATGCTTGTGAATATCTTAGCGGGAATGTAAATACTTATGACTTTCTTACACAAAATAATGTAAACGGAAAAACAAATCAGTTGTCTCTTGCAAAAAAGGTTAAGTTCATTCTAAAAAAATGGACTGACAATGTCACCTAGAAAGCTAAGAAACACGACGTACCTTCCACCTGCCGGTGCCGGTGCCGGTATCCTCGGGCTGGGCGTAGCACTGCACGCGGTCGGCGACCAGAGCACCGCCGCGCCGCGCCCCGGACGACGTGTGCGTCACGTCCGGCTGGACATCTAGACAAATGCAAACAAAAATACTATCTATTACAAATGCCAATAAACATATTATGCTTTAAGAACAGTCTCTTCATCAACGGTGACAATAAGAGCTAATTAAAAATCATATAAGAATTGCCGCGACACAAAAAGTTGCTAAAGTAAAAGCTATAAAGATAACCACAATACTGTCATAATTTGGGATACAGTAACCTTAATTTTGACTGTTATTGTAAATGATGAAAGTGGCCATTAGTAAAATTCATGGTTAAACTGATACTTAAACCCAATTCGTTCACTTCTCGTTGACGACTGTTTTTAATAAACGATTCAACTTTCAAACCGATTCTGAGAATTAACCAATCAAATTAGGTCGTTTGTAAGTAAATCAAATAAACTCTGTTCTGATTGGTAAATTTTTGCGAAGAATAAAAAACAAGCGATTGAGATCGTTTATTGAAAACGGCGGTCATTGTACACACTTGACTGTACCTTGCTGTGCTTATAAAACTATGCATGTGTCACACGACAATAACCAATGATGGATTGTGCTCGTTATTATCGACCTTGCTGCCCATTAGCAAAGTGCATCAATTCCATTACGATATTATATAAAAAGCAACAAATGATTGTATTTAGGTGGAAAATTCTATGAAAGTGTCGTATTGGAAAAGTTGCCTTTAAAAAATACTTTTTAATCGTGTTAATTATGTACAAATTTGATATCATATTCCATAGGCGTCTTAATTATAGTAGCAATAATAAAATTATAATCTTTAAGTTTAAGTTTGCAATTAAAGTATTGCATAATTTTGTTCGGCAAGAAGCAAAATCTAAAATAATTAAAAAAATAATACTATTTTATTAAATTTTGCTATCTATTTTCATAAATAACAAAGAGTTGGGATGTTTCCTGAAATGGGGTATATTATGAGGGATTAGAGCTTGGAAGAGAGTTAATGTTTTATTGAGCAGACAGTTTGAATACGCATTCGTAAAGAGAACGACCTGCACAAACAATTACGCCCATAATATGTTTGGCGAAGATTTTCCAATCGTGTAACTAAAACAATATGTATAAATAACGTATTTGCGTATCGACCATTAGGCGACATCCCTACCTCGACGTGCAAATTTCCAAATCAATAAGTAATTATTTATATTGAAATTTACATACATTTTGATTACCCTATCTAGAAAGCGAGATAAGGACATGTTTCGTTACTCAATACGCTGTTACGAGACCAACAAAAATGATAATACACACACAATAAATTGCGGAAATAATTACAGGAATTACAGAAGTTGAAATGCAACGACAATCATTATACGAATTGGCAATAATTCTAACAAAACCGTTTTCTTAGGCTGAAGCTTTCACCATTACATAACTACCTGACGTTATGTGTCTTAATCCTTGTCCGAGGGACTTGCAGACACTAATTCCACTGAACTTATGCTAATCTAATGCTGAGACCATGATTGAACGGACGGTGAGAAACTTTTGAACAAACACGAGCTCCGCGCGTCCACATTGATCGTATTAATGTATTCCACGTTAATGCAATAGATGGGGGTGTTTGTATGTACCGGCATTTAATTTTAGAGTGGTCGCAAAATTAACTCTAATTATATTAATCACATAAACTTTTAAAAGGGGTTGAATTAGCAAATGTGGAAAGTAAAACTCGATTTATCAAAATTTAAGTAGACGCACACGAATACTCGATAACAATTTAGCAGCGTCCGAGCGTATTATTTTTTAATCTGTTAAAACTTTAATTCGCTAAGCGTTTCGAGGCTCGTCTATTTTCGTTTGGTCGATTAGGGCCCATTCGAAGTGGCTGCTAATATGGGAAAAGGTTTGAAAGCTAGATCAAGATTTAAACACATCGATGCTGACATCGATCCGTACACTCTCTACCATGTTAAGATGAGACTTGTAGTTAAATATTATCAGACGTATTCATCAAACATTAAATTTTTTTACAAACACGAAAGGCAATGTCCGATATTTTTTCATCGCCTTTTGATTCTTTGATTCGCCGTTTAGACACAAAGAAGCGGTTCTGTAAGTGAATCTAATGTAGACATGTTTATCGAGTTTTAGTGTCCCATCTCCAATAGTCCGACGTATGCCGTACACGTGTTCTTTGTATTCTGGCCAATTACAAACTTCGATAGAATTTTCAATCAACCAATATCAATTTCATTATTTTTGTTAGTCAAGTACATTACACGATCGTCAAGTTTTACTATCTGGGCCCTTATTCTGTATGACAACGTAAACGCGTAACGCGGCCGTGTCATGTTATCTTCGTGAAATGTGCTTGAAATCGTATTCTGTATGCCAAATTCTATAGTCCTAAACGTGACGCGTTGCATTACGTGCTTGTTACGCACTATCGAAGTAACGTGTGGCATAGAGAATAAAGACCTCGTGCATTTAAACCCGGATTATTTCTGCTCAAGAACAAAAACTGCGAGTTAAATTAACTTTGCAGTTCTTTCGACGGCGCGCACTCCGTATGCAATTTCTCCAGTCGGAGGAAATAATAATTCGCAAGAGTTGCACTTTATTGTCTTCACCAACTATTGCTACTATTTAATTTCTTGAATATTGAACTTTTAAACAGGGATGTTATGGATATGAAATTTCGGATATGGATACGGATATGGATATAGGAATAAAATTATATCGGTTTCGGATACGGTTAAGGATAATAATTATTTCGGATTATCCGGTAGTTTCGGATAGTTTCGGTTACGGATATTTGATTAAAGTAAAATAAAAAAATATATATTATGTAATTCAGTAGGGTGACGAATACTAACTATTGTTCATCGTCATCGTCGATTATTAATTATCGATGAACTAATTGGGGGACATGGGTGTTCGGAAAAACTCTGTGTCTTAGAAGTAGTGACACCTCCTCTCCGTGAAAAGTTTTTATCACTCTGTTTATATTTTGCAAAAATTACTTTTAACATGAGCAAAAACTTTGGACGCATTTCACTTCACTTTACTCAATAAAAAGAAATACTATTTATGAATGAGTTTATGTTATGATTAAAAATAAAAAACTATACAAATTTCACGTAACGTGTGAGCGGTGAAACAAAAACGTGTCGGAACATATTATCCGTAACTTATCCGAAACTTTTATAACGGATACGGTTACGGTTACGGATATATTTTTATTTCGGATATCCGATAGTTTCGGTTACGGTTACGGAGCTCCATAACATCCCTACTTTTAAATTAACATTGGTTATTGATAGTTAATGGTCCGTCTAAAGTGTAATTTTTTACGTTGAATTGTTGGCTTCATATGACAATTTTATTTTAAGTATTTTATTGATGAAATTATGTATGTATCACACATAAACTGTGTATTTATTTACACTGCATAATAAATTTCTATAAAATTATTAATAAAACAAATTGAGACTTATATACCAGATTTTGCCATAGACATTCATAAACAATTAAGATCAGAAAACGCAGGAAAATTATTCACAACAAAAATGACAAACTCACAAAAAGATGTTTTTATAAAACCCTACGAATTCTAAAAGTTGCTTGCATTCGAACAACCTTTATCAGCTTACACGATTTTTAATTTATCCGACGTAGAGTGTCAGTAACGCCGGGTGCGGCGGCGCCGTAGGAATTTCTAAGAGTGAAGCTCTATTGTAGACGTACCGAATTCCGGTGTAAAGATTTCGATTTAGAAATTGTTATTCTTATTTCATGTGTGAAAAGATTTTTAAGCTTTTTTGTGTACTTGTTCTCTTTACCTTAACTTGTGTTTGTAATTTATGTCAGTTATGATTAAGTATTTGCGACGCTAAAACAACGTTAACCTTTTTTTCTTAATGTACTTTCGTTTTATATTATGTTTATTAGATATATTATTATTAGATACTTTAAATCCTATGCAGGCTCGGTCGTAACCTATCAGCCATCTATGCTGCTATACTACACAGAACTATAAACTACATACTACTTGTTTGTATTATCCTCTATGCCAGGGTTTGTGATACCTTCCAAGTTATGTCTACCGTCACTTAGCATCAAGTGTAGGAAATACAAAAACAAGTTGCACTCACGCGTACATTACAAACTATTATATAACGCTACTCACATGCAGGCAAATGCGTGATGTCAGAGAGGTCGATCTCTGTCCTCTCTCTGGGCGGGTGTTTCTTCTCCCTCTCTCGTTCCCGGTCCCGCTCGCGGTCGCGTGGGTGGTGCGGCAGGGGGTGAGGGTGTGAGCGGGGGTGCGGTGCAGCGGGGCGGCGCGCGGGCGGCGAGCCCAGCTCCGGCGGCGGCGGCAACTCCGCATCGCCCGCGCACGAGTCTTCGTCAGACGACGACGCTGCAGGGAGTTATGTGCTCATTGCTGATACTCTGCTACTCGGGACAATCCATCCGGGTTTAAACCCGATGCTTGGGTGAATAACACCCATCAACAACTAGGTGCATGTTTGTGTTTAGCGCGTTCTCACCAAATGTTAAACCCGGTGAATTGCCTATCTATATATTGTTTGTAGTGCGTAGTCACTGCCATGAAGCAGATCCACGTGGTGCTATACCGACTGTGTGCTATAGCACCACGTGTGTGCTCAATCTGGGGCTATCGGCTGTATTCCGTATTCATGGAATGGTAAAATAAATGTTAACCAAATCAGATAATTAACAGATCCACGTACAAAATGAATATTTTAAAAATGGCCGGTAGGTACTATTTAGCCATATTATTTTTTGTCCTTCCATGACTAACATCATTATGATAACTATTACAAAAATCGAATGTTCTAGTGAAGGTTATGCGGTTTAGCTAATGGACATGTTGAACGTTATTAATATCGTCAAATGTCATTTCACCATTTATTTGTGTACATACTTCTCTATGGGATTTTGGTATTCGGTCGTATTATATGTAGACACTAACAATTATTTCAAGCACTTTGATATTCTAAACTTTTTTTCATTTATTCGACATTCATAATAAGTCAGAACACATTCGTCGACATAAATAATAACACAGACTCCATTGAAATTGAAAAATCATTAATTACATTAGTCATATTTCTCGTTGTAAAACAATCATGTTTCATCAGAAGTCATTACGGCCATCAAGCTTTGTGCAATTAATTGACGAAGCGAAATCCCAACTGAATATATTTAAACTGAACAATAAAATACATGTTTATCGTCAGAACAAACTATACCCCCATAAATGTTAAGTTTGTTAACTCATTATGTGCTGCTGAGTTTCAGAATAATAATGAAATAATATTTGTGTTGGCTAAATTGAGCTGTATCTGTAAATGAACAGCGAAACTGTGTTTGTTTACCGAACCAGCTCGATACGGGTGATAACGAAATACGTTAAAGTATTGTAGAAAATAATATATTTGGCTAACGTAACGCCATTCAGGTTACATACGCCATAAATTGCTGAGTATTCTAAAATATATAAAACCGTAACAAGTATTGTAATGTAGTAAACCAAATCCAACACCACATCTAAAATATTCCGCCCCTGTTATATACACTTGTAAGATAAGTGATATGATTTTACTTACAGAGTTCATGCCTCTCCCTGTCAGGACTCTTGGCCATCATGGAGGTCCTCTTGGAGGGCATCGGCATTGAGGGCTTCGGTCGGTTTTGCATCTCGGCGAGCGCCTGCTGCACCGCCTCCTGTCTCACTTCTGCAACACAACCACCTTTGAGACTTTCGACAGAAGTATAAAGTCACATCACCTCTACAATACATCTACGTTGAAACGTTTGGAAAATATATTACCTACGCAGAGTGATTGCTTTTATTTGTATATTTTGAATTATATGAAAGAAATATATTTTCCACTTCGTTTTGTATACGAGTTGTGCTTTAATGCATGTGCCAAGATTAAATTAGAACAGTAATGACAGAATTCCACTGAACTTATGTAGAAATAAATCGTTCTTACTGTGTACATTGAGAAAAAAAAGTTACAGGTGAAACTTTATTTGCTACACGTGCATAACTACATAAATTTCAACTGTAACTTAATCTGTTTTATTTATCTTTATCCACATAAGTCCAATGTGAACCTTAAAATAAAAAACATGCCAATTATTCAAGAGCGGTGAAGATTTTTTTTACCATTTACCGACGGGGCATGATTCACAAATGCATCGCTGCAAAATGCAATAGACCCGATACCACTCGTGGTCCTCGCGTTGGAGGGCTTTCAGAGTCACGTCGAGTTCCAGTAGTTGATTGCATTCAAGCATGCACTGGACATATAAAATCACTGTGACTTGCGCAGTCAAAATGGTCCTGGCAAAAAATCCTTTTGCTGAACTTCAACGATTTTATCGATACGCGGGAAAATAAATGCTACGAAAGTCTCATCTTGGATTCCAATCATGCCCTTACTACATCACATAAAACACTATTCGCATGCTTTAAAAATCATATAAATCCTAATCGCCCTTGATAAATCTAAAAGTTTAATGTTAGACACAAGAGTTTGCGATGAGAAGCGCTGCGAGTGATCGGTCAAGCGCGGGTACTCCAAGAATGCTGTGTTAGCGCTGTATTAGTATGTATAGACAAAGGCGAGAGCATTTTGGATCCGTTTTCTTAGGAAAAATACCGATGAAAGAACTATGTGGACACACAGAGTGCGATCAGTCGTATGCCAACATTTATGTTTGATGTATGGATTGTTATGTATTAGCTCGCAATTCCAATCAGAAGAAAACTTATCCAACGCCGGAGCGGTCTTGTATGATATAATATGAATACCGAACGCTTTTTATTTACACGTTGCACAAAGAACGTCACGCAGACACCGGCATAACTAATATACAGCATGAAGTTGGTACCTTTCACACACATTTTTTTCCATTTATGGATAGTTAATCCGTCGATGTGCAACGTGTAAAATTCGCTACGAAACAAAGCCCTTTACAGTTTCTATGTTATAACGTTAACAAATTTCTTAAATCTACTAGAAAATATAAAAACTATTACAAAGGAAATTTGCTTAAAATATACTATTTATCGATAAAGAAAATGTGTTACAATAAAGGGTTTACAGAACATAAATAAAATATATAAATACATAGTTAATAGTGATAACAGAAGTACAATAGACAATTACAGAACCAGAAGTATACATAATAATTTATAATATTATAATGTTTATATAAAACAATTATTAGGAAATAGTTGGTGTAATATACATATTCTCAAATTCATTGGATGTAAGATAAATGTATAACAATGTCACAATAAAATAATAACAGAAAATATTTTAATGGCTATAGGTTAATCGTAAATATAATTGTATTGATGCGGCTGAGTAAAGTCCACGCAAATTCAAGACATCTTTAACAAAGAATAATAATTCAGATTACAGTCGGATGCAACAAATTCAATTCTAAATACCCTGTAGAAAACCGAACGTAATTAGCTCGAAATAATTTGCAATTATATGCAGTAATGTCGTTTAATATTATCTTAAAACATGATTTACTAGACCTAATGAACATTTTAGTTGGATATTAATGGCCAAAGTGGTATTTCAGATATGAATTATATAAACAGTATTGATAAAAGATCAAGTTGCCCACTATCAAGGATGAGATTGTTGATAAATGGACAACTAAACAAAACTAGTTTTAAAAGGATTATACGATAATTTGTGAATATGATACTGAATAGTCCGCTCCATTAATCTGCATAGTCTTAAAATAATAAAAACGCGTGTTCGAAAAAAAAGTTGCTGTTCAATAAAAATGTAAAATAATACGAATTAGGTACTCGCATAGTCCTTATGTAACAGTTAAAGTTAAATCCTGCGGCTTTCACACAATATGCTACTTTTACTATTTATGAAGAAAATTGCTGTGACAATATTCGCGCGTGCATTTACTTTAGGTAAAGTATGTACATTGGCCCCTTTTACCTCAATAGCCCTTAATCAAAACGCACCACGACCGCTGTAGCTACATAGCGACACAGCGCACGTTAGAAGTTACCTATGACGTCACAGCACGCATACGATAGCCATTGTTCAGCTCTAGACCGCTGGGTATGTGATTGTTTTGAATGTTGCATGTTCTCAACATAAATGTGTAGTTTGTTGAAATGTCCAACGTACATATATAAACAGAGAAATGTGTAAAAATAGTTCTCTAATAACAAAATACAAAACTGAACGATATAAACTGTGCTGATGTGCAATTTTAATCAATACATTTACAAATGTATATACGCAAATGAAATACATTTCTCAAAATGCTAATAAACCGAACAGTATGCCGTCCGGCAAACTAGGTGAATTGGCAACATTATAAGTTTTATATAAATTTTATAACTCATGTAACTTACTGTGTTATAAAAATGACGAATATCGCAGATACGAATATTTTTCTCCATACGAACTTTTATCAACGTTAACTTGTTAGCAACTATAACTTAACAAAGTGTAATCTGTCGGCGTGAAAGTTAACAAGTTTTAAAACTTCGGTAAGAAACGCTATTAACTCTCTGGATCTCGCGAAACGATCTCGAATTTTATTTGTAAGTTTATCTAATCTAAAAATGCTTGGAGATACGGAACATATTTTTTGGTTTAATGAGATACCCGAGTCATATTTAAAAAATATTCTGTCAAAAATATTTGCATCAAAATTTTACTCAGTACAATGTTAATAACTGCTAACATTCACAGAAAATAATATTTTAAGAGAGAATTTATTTAAACACAAAAGATGTATAGATTATAAACAAATAAACACCACATGAATTTGGAACAGACAAAGCAGTGCCCTTCGTTTTTCACGGTATATAAGAAACAAGAAATAAATTTATTTTCCTAAAATTTACACTTCTTATACCAATTAGCAACGATGTCCACACTAGGCTATGCCGGTATCGTGAACATCAAAAACAAATTTGAATGGGACAAACCATATACTATCTAAATTGCAATCGTTGTACATAAATTTGAATAAAATTAAAAAGGAAAACAAAAACAATAAAAATTCTAACACAAATAAATAATTATACAGAAAATTAAAACAAAAAACACACTTGAAAAATGTATAGTGGACGACGTGGAGACCCAATAAATTGAAAAGCAAAAACTATTCATTCGCGAAACCCAATGATGTTATTTAGATGTAAACGCCATCTCTGAGCACAATGTGATACGACGTTAACAGAACATCATGTCATAAAGTACCATTAATATTATTTTAACAGCATCCCAACAGATGGGGTACGTTTTGAGTGCAAACATGGCACCATCAACCCCTTAAAGTGAAAGATATTTTCCCGTAATAACGACACCTATATTTTAGACTAAATATTACAATGTAGAGCCGGAACTATTTCCGCCACTTAATCGACAGATGGCGGCCGCTACCGGTTTGCAATGAAATACACAAACTTTACAGAATTCTCGGAATTGAAACCGATGTTTGTAAACTTTTCAATGGCATTTCGCGCGCTTTTGAAGTTCATTAATTTAAACTTGAAAATATATGTCAAGGTTCCAAAGGTGTTTTATATTATGACCTCTTAATATATCTTTACTGTATATAATTTATATCAATAGTTAGCGATAGGTTGTTGACATTTGTATCAGATACGTAATTTACTTCGACGATTTACGTAAAAGTTTTGGTGTTTTGTAACTTTCTTTAACGTGGCTTAGGACGCTGATAGTAAGCTATATTGCTTGATATTGACCTAAAACACGATTTGGCATACAGTTTTCATAAAAAAAGAATACGATCGTATAATTTCGGACTTCGACAATTAATACTATTACAAAGAGGGGCATCCATACAGTCACGAGCACGACGGTAAACCACTTTTACAAAGATGATTATATATTTTTATTTTTTTTGTCGGATATGCCACTTAATGAATGTTTAAGAAATATTCAGGATTTTACGTATAATTCCTATATTCGCTGAGTGTGCGGCGCTCGCACTCATTGCCGTAATGGGCCGCGGCGTGGTACCCGCGCTCATTACGCGATGTGGTCGCGGTGACACCTGCTCTTGTGTCGTTCCGTTCGACCTGCATACGTTTGTTAGACAAAAGCTTTAAAATACTGTTAGGTCGACTGACCTGGGTCAACGACCCTTGTTAATAAATCATCACCAGTGGTAATTCTCAACTGAAATATACAAATTCTTGGTCTAATGCCAACGGAGTTATGACTTAAAAAATAATGACACGATTTAATTATTGAATAGGTACTCAATTAAAACAATATATAATAAAGCAATAAAAGTAAGCCCTTCACGACAAATTTTGACCTTTACTGCTGACAGCCGTTGCTTTGCGCTTTATAAACTTAATTTGTAACTTATGCTATTTCTTTTATTCGCTATAAAGTGATATTGACCGCGTGATTACGAGGACTATATGCGTGAAACATGGTTTACCTTTGTTTAGTTTTAATATTGTAGGTATAGCATCGCATTCTTCGCATAGATATACCTTTTCGCGAGTTGGCATTAACTATACCTTATTTTTCATATTAATAACATTACCAACTTCAAGTTACAAGAAGTTATATAAACTTATAACAAGTCATGAGAAATTACTTATACACACATGTAGAAAACCATTAATCAACAATAGACAAACAAAAAATTAAGGTAAACCGGTTACTTTCAGATTGATATACGTATTACCGTCAAGTGTGTTGACAGCAACACATTAGGTGAATATAAAAAGGCAAAAGATCCCATTTTTTCTCAAGTAGGTGCCAGACGTACGAGGTTTATACTAGCGGATTTAATAGATCGCGTACTTACTCAGCTTGACGTCGGCGACACGCGACAAACCAGCGCATACTGTTCTGTAATTGGAGAGTCTGGGCAAAGGAGTGGTTTTAACCAAGAGAGCGTTTATCACATAAGATTTATAAAACTTTTATAATTATTTACGAATGCCAAACCGAAGCCGTCGTATGAAAAGTCTGGAAATTATTTACAACTATTATATCTAAAGAAATATGTACGAGAGAAGCTCAGAGGTATCGCAGCATTGTCACACGTGCGGACCGAGGCGATCTACGTATTTCAAATAAGTCGAATCGCCGACGAATTTGCTCAGCGATTTTAAAGTAGACATACTCAACGTGGCACAGAGCGAAAAAGTCATCGAATCAATCACAAGTACGCGTACTCGAACGTCTGTCTCCCGCTTTAGACATTGCTTTATACGCTGTGGAAAAATCTTTTATACTACTGTTAATATGAATAAAGCTCATACAAGTTAACGTAAGTATATATTTGGGTACGTAGGCGTAAACGTGGGTATATATGTTTAAATGTAGCAATTATATTGTAATAATATTATTTATAAGTATCATACATGCCTTTGATTTGTATGATTACATTGTACCTTTTCATTTGTAAGTCGTGTTGTAAAAAAATCTCAATGAAATTTATACTGTTGGTTTCCTAAATAAAATATGTGGGTTGTTTGGCTAGTACGGAAGAAACGCCTTTTCTAGCAAACTCGCTGACCGTCTTACGTTTCACGACGACGTCAAAGGCATTATTTCAACCCAAATAGGTACGGATTGTGGCAGTTATCATCGGAGACTGGATTTTATGCATTTTAAGCCATATTATTACTACTTTACATTATGATTTCTTATGATTACGCGAATGTTACATTTCGCTAGATAATTAAAAATAAGTGAAATACGTAAATAAGCGGCGATAGCCTAGTTGGGTGTGGAACGGACAGCCAAGACGAATGTCCTCAGGTTCAAATCCCAAGGGCACACACCTCTGACTTTTCTAAAAAATCATGTGTGTATTCTTTGTGAATTTATCGTTCGCTTTAACGGTGAAGGAAAACATCGTGAGGAAACCTGCACATCTGAGAAGTTCTCTATAGGAATTTCGAAGGTGTGTGAAGTCTACCAATCCGCACTAGGCCAGCGTGGTGGACTAAGGCCTAATCCCTCTCAGCAGTAGAGGAGGCCCGTGCTCAGCAGTGGGCAAGTATCTAATACAGGGCTGATATTATTATTATTATTATACAAGTGAAATACAAATGAATGCAGGACATTTTGTGTATCTTATCTGAGGAGTCTTTAAGTCACCACTTTGTAGAACAGAAAGCATGTAACGAGGAGAAATTGGTTACAATCGGGAAACATTTTATTAAATCTAATAATGGGTTACTTTTAATTGATTGATGTTGCATATTTTGATGTTTTCCAATGAAAATTTTCAAATATCTTATGTATTTTCGTGAATATAACGGTTTTTTTTAATTGCAAAATAATCCGATCTATAGTTATTATAATACAATGCAGCGTAATACAATGCGTTTTTTTTCTCTAATAAAACAACTCTCATTGTACAAATCCTAATAGCCTGCACGTTTGGTACGCTCGCGCCAACCGCAGTTTTATCGCGCCGTGCAACTTCGAATTTGTGGAAACCAATTATGCTGCATTGACCGTCCGCATTTAACCGATTGGCGGATTGTGGGTAATAAATCTTTGGTTTATTTATGAATGGTGTTTTACATCGAAACATTCCGATATAGGAATCTTGCACGGAGTTACCTTATGGTAATATCACTGACGAATGCAACCACCCCGAGAATTGGGAAATATCTAGGAGTGCATTATTCGACTTGCAACTGTCTCGTGTACCGTACGAAATGCAACAACAAAGTCTCTTCATGTTGGTAATCGCTGCATGTTTCTGCAGTTTACCAACCACTGTAGATTCTTGAAGCACAATATCTATATCGATGACTAACAGCCAGAGTGCAACCTAAATTATAACCGGCTTTTAAATATCACAATGATCGAGATTGTTTACTGTATTGAATACACGCACTGCTAAGGTCCTGATGGCTGGATGGACGGTATTTTTAGTCGGAAGGCCGACTCGCGGTTTAATGATGCAGCGTTGCGCACGTACTCAGACTATTATATTCTGTGACGACGAATCACTATTGGAATTTCAAAAACGAATAATAGAATTGCTTATAATCAATAAAGAAAGATTTATAATCGACACCAAAATTAGGAGTAGCCAATCCTTGCTACGCCGCACCGTGGTCGAGTAAAAAACAAAGGTCGGGTGTTCAACTAGTAACAACAACTGCCCTAATTTATGCACTTTCTCTTGTACGTATAAAAATATATGTCTGTAATATTCTTTAATACATTGACAATATATTAAAGAATATTACAGACACAAATTTTTATACGTATTTACTTTAATATTTGCCGAGAAATCATTAATTACCTTTTCCACGTCGACAGCAACGTCGAAATTTACTCACCAAAGTATGAAACAGAGTATAAACCAAATTGAAAAATAAAAATCCCTTCGTTCCATTCACGTCATCCGCTCCCGTGACCGCTCCCTAGTGAAACTAATCGCATTGAATAGTTTTAGCACAATTACACATACGCTAGTCGAAAAGTTACTGTTCAGAATATTTAAATTTATGAAATTTTGCATTTATGACGAGCTAATCTGTTTACACTTGGCAAAACTGATCGGCTCAACATCAAGCCGGTTAATAGGCAGAGTGATTGTCGGTGGTCTGCCCTCATTGACTACAGCTATTTGAAAACACCTTCACATCTCGTGAACATCCTGATACAATAAATTCAATCGCTCACGATAACTGTTGTAGTAGTTCATATACATTGTCAATTACGGTTGTGAGACACCAATTAATGAATTGATTGAGATGCAATATGTCTTTAATTTCTCCACAATACGTTGCTGACGTACGAATTGTTTTTACTTTTTCCGGTGCGTCCACAGCAGCAGCGAGTTGAAAAGTCGTCTGTAAAACTTAAAGCTGCAGGTATGATTCACTCTCCAAGATGGGTGTTCGTGTGAACCCTTACTCTCCTCGATACATTTATTAATGTCAGTTATAACCGGTCGCTAGCTTTAGTTCAAGCCTTTCTGTTAGGTTTACAGCGGGTAAATTATTTATCATAATGACGCGAAGATTGTAACAGATCAACAAATCAAAGATAATTTTTCCATTACGTCTACTTTTCGCAAATAATGTCTGGATAATGTCGCAAATTGTCAGTGATTTTTCTATACAACGAGCTCGATAATAATTTCCTGGCTAATTCGATGAGATATTTACAGCAGACACAACAACCAGTGACCTTTATCCCGGGGACATTAAATTAGTTATTCTCGGCGGGTAATGACTCGAGGCAGCATATTTACCATGAACCGTAAGTTAGAGACCAGACTACCTCTGGAAATTATAAACAAATTTCTTTTGATCCTATCCTGAGTTACTTTACAAAAATTAAATAAAAATATATGATAAACGAAGAACGCGAATTGTTTAGATATATCAAATAATTATATTATTTTGAAAGAAGTATACATGTTCAGGAAATAGCCTTCGCATGCCGCTGTAAATATACTTAATTCTGAAAATTAATTCACCTTAGAGTGTTACTATCACGTTTTAATTTTCGTTTATATAGCGATTATTACTAGTGAACGTTACAAACAGTACCAATAATCCAGCCGCTAGCAATGCGACGCCAAAATGACATCACACTAACAAAACGATTCCGAAACATAATTAACAATAATTGACAAAATAAGTGCATTTTAATTACGCGTGGTGCGGCTGATCGCAGCCCGTTTACAAATATCTCAAATGAAATATTGTTGTTAATGGCTCTTGTTCATATCATTTACTCCATATAGAATATAATAATCACTGTTATGTGAAGTATTACAAACATGTTCCAGAGTTACGATGCTCATTAAACGGTTATAGTTAATCATCGACTAGCCAATTTCGGTTTACAAGTACTTAACTACCGCTTTCTGGTTCGGAATACTGCAAATTAAACTAAAATTGTTCTGCACCAACCAGTTTAAGTGACCGCGAACCAACTTTGGCCACTTATCGACTGGGCAACGCTGTATTATTGATTTTCGTACAATATGAAGAGTTTAGCAGTGAGTTCATCAGTTTGAAACAGTTAGTTTCACAAAGTTCGATAAAATATCTTGTTATACTTGACAGGAATTTCCAAATGAAATAAGAACTGAACAACCACACATCGTGGTGACTATATGTTGTAATACCCGTCCTATGTCACAGAGCATCAAGAAATACTTAGTTGGCCTCCCCTTTCTACACTTAGATCAGTAAGAAATAATTATGGATCACAACTATGTATCATTGTGGGACCGCATCTGAGACACGGCGCTTAACTAAATTTACAGTTTCATGGCAACCTCGGAAACATTAAGTAACAGGTTTAGTTACATTACCTGCATGGGAATCCATAACGCGCGGCACTACAATCAACAAAATAAATCATTGTGACCGCATGTCGATCCCTGTTTATTCATAATCGTTTAACTAACAATAACGGTCACGCGTAAACAATTGCCCGTCGAATTCTCCCGTCAATGAAAGCCAATCTAGTATGGTGTGTGAAAGTATTCGGCCGGTAGGATGAACAGGGTTGAGCCAAATTGAATTTTGAATATAACACATACACAAAGTATAGGTTTTTTGTTTTTTTTTTTTTATTACTGTGCTGGGAATCATCTTTTTCCGAACAGTGCGTAATAGAGACGAAGCTGTCTTGTTTCCCGAAGACGTGGATGAAACTTTACGACACTTGGTTGTTATTTTTTTTCCTTGTATGGTCAACGATAAAACTACAAGTACTGCATGATGATTTATCGATATTTGGAATACAAAAACAGTTAAATCTCTTATTAACATTTCTTGTTACGTTTAATATGCTAATTTCACCTGTTTTGAAGTGTAAAGTAAATTTTATTTAATCGTTATAGTAGAATATGACTTTTCTATTTAGTCGGCTTATACATTTATGTGACGATAAGAATTACAAAGAAGTTGTGAAACAGGTTTTTATGGTTATTATTATTATTTTTCAAATATCGCATTTTATCCGGAACCTGTTATGCATACTAAAAACGAGGTTGATGTAAATACTACTAGCCCTTTCCATAAGCGAATGTAAACCCTTTGCGGAAATCTAAAGCGACATTAAGCAACGAATGAGTGAAAGCAGCATATAGGAACATGTTTACTATTCCAAATTCCTAAGCAATATCAAATCTGTGCCTCAATACTCCCACAATAGCTAACACTAGGTCCCACGCACGTCTAAAATGTAGCCCGTCATGTGAGGCAACCCTTTATAACAACTGGCATCCAATTCCAATTTGCAAACTAAACTACGATAGAAAGGTGATGTTCCACGCGACTGGTTCTGACGGCGCGCGTCAAAACTTTAATAACTGCAAATATAACATATTTCCTTTAAACTATTGTTTCATATCGGTCACAGATTCGTTGATTAAATTTAACATTTCAATGAACGATTGACGTGAAATACAAATCATGTGTAACGAAATGGGACATTCGACCGTTTGAAATTTAATAATTTGAATTAAATCGTGATAATGATTGAGTCCATTCATACAAATAAACTCTGGAATGAACATGTCCATTAAAGCACTTCCAAATTAATTTCACAGTGAATGGCAGTATTGACTGTGTATAGGTATTTATATTCCAAAAACTTTAATACTATTGAGTCTGCAAAAGTCAATTAACTAAAATATTGCACTGCAATTACTACGCACTTGTACCTCTATTAATTACTAGAGCTAGCTTATTTAAGTCATACAAGCACTCATAAGGAATATAAACATTAAAACTCATCTAGCATTCACAATAATAATTTGATTGATCAAGTGTTAAAAATAATTATGAATAATTTCTCATAATATTATAAAGAGCTAAAGTTTATAAATACGTTGCTTTGTATGTAATCCTTAACTAAAAGTAAGTCATTATCTCCAAGTGGCATATAGTACTTCTTATTCTGGAATCTTCAGGTGAGCTGGGCCACAGAGCAAAGCTAGCTTAATTCTAAAGTATTGCACATTGCAAAGTTAGGCTAAAATCCGCAACCCGGCAATGGGTAGACACCCTAAAACGTCTATTAAGCCTTTGAATCGGCCCGTTGACGGGAGGTGCGCCTCATGTACTATCTGTGCCGAGATGTCGAGCGCAGGCCTGTCTACAGTTTCCAAATTGATCGATGCTGCGTTATGCACTCGCAAGCTTTGTAGGCACCAGTCATGCACCGATACAATCTCCTGGGATAAGTAATTGTGTCCCATAGATTCCTCGAATATTCGAGTTTGAATATTAGTTTGCATCCTCTATTGTTATCTGCAGATACGTAACGTATTGGAGCGCGGTGATTGAATACAGTTTGTATATAATAGTTTAAAGGATGCTTTCATGACAATTATTGATTCAAATAAAAACTGGTTGATCTCGAATACGGATGTAAACTATTAAAAATATATACGTCTCTTTTGTTTCAAAAAATATCTAAAAGCAATTAATATTATAAATATTTGTGTTTTAAATTTACTTTCAATGCATACTAGTCTTATAGATGCGAACGTTTGGATGGATATTACTCCCGGAAGGCTGAAAAGGTCAAGACGAAATTTGGCAAAGATTAAATTCTGGAATGGCAATACATAGGCTACTTTTTATTCCGGAAAAGCATTTTCACTTGGGCAAAGCCACGAATAAAAGCTAGTTGAATATATATACACTTTTATCGATGCTACTGTTGGATTACATTTGGATCGGCTTCGATTTGATGGACGTCAAGAACTATTTTAGAAAAATCGTAGCACCGCTCCAGGCCGCATATTATTGCACATATTTATTATATACCTCTGGATAATAATAAACGCCTTATGTCTACAAGTCCTATGCTGCCCATACTTATATCGTGTTTATAGTCATTATTACCGTCTCATTATCAATGTAAAAGAATGCAAATGAACCGATAGAATTTCAATGAGAGTTTTCCTCAGCCTAAAACAACCGTCAGTGGCTTCAATGAGCTGCCTCCAGGACCGCCTACGTTCAATTACCCTCACTGTATTAGCATATGAACACTCTAATATATCATTAATCCTTTGCGCAAAAGACGTGCATCTTTCTGTGATAAGCCTAAAAGAATACTGAGAGAATGTACTGTATTGTACTAAACTACTACTGTACTGTACTAAAGCCCGATATTAATATGTTCGAAATACGACGCATATAAAAAGTTATCATAACCACAGACAAGAGTTGTTTTTTTTTTTATATGGAGTAAGTTCGGTGCTAATACTGATGTTATAAACCACAGCAGCCCACGCGCGTCTACAATATAAGAGGAATAAATAAACTCATCGGTGCATCGGCAGCTAGGTATAGACTTTTTAAGTTTTATAAGCAAAAGTTACTCTCAAAAACGTTGCATATTTATTAACGCTAAAGTCACCAAACAGCTTTGACGAGCACCAGCGTGTCATCAAGACACCGAATATCAATCAAGCTTCAATCTTCACGGTGCGAACCAGAATATAATACATTTAGGTCGTAAAGCTATTAACCGGGAATAGTTATCATCAAGATTCAATACCGTTAGTGGACGTGGTAGGTCCTTTATAGACACGGCTTGAATGGACCGCTTAATTGTGGCACCGCTGTCTTCTTTGTCTTAAAGAGCAATGTGATGTAATAGCTTTGCTGTTTCGTATCAAACGTTTGTGCAAATTATATTATGCGCCTATGTACTCGTGTTTCTCAATAAAGCGAAATCCATAATTTCACCGATGTTATATGTTATCTTATGTCAAAACCCATCGGAAATAGTGGAGGTCGTGCAAAACTAAGCGAAATTATTTGTGACAACTTGGAAAATGTTTTGCGCCGACTCCAAAATGGAAAGGGCTGACTATGCTGATAAAAGGCAGACTATCTTGTCGCAACAGGTGGTTACCACTTATTATTGTTGCCATAAAAAGGTCCGTCTCGTCTAACAAACACACCGTCATAACACCAACGAAGGACTCGCGCCCTTGGTTCGAATTGCATTTGGAGCGGCGCGGAATTCCTACCAGTTCTCGCCTGTTTTGTATCAACGTGCAGAAATATTTGCGTAACCGACGGGCCAGTGGCTGCTTGCTATCACAATCACAACTCAAATACAACCAGAGTAGTTATGCGTAGATAAATTTAATTCTAGAATGAATTTATAGAGACATAAACGTATAAGGCTCAGTTCGTAAGGTCGGTAAATCTTATTGTTTTTTATATTAAATATTTGTGATTGGTTAGGTATTTCGCGGTAGGTAACTATGCTGCCGTGCCAGCCTCAAAATCGTTATCTCAAAATAAATCTAAATCTCGATTTTTATGTCGTCAGTTAGCTTAAAGAAATACTCATCAATAGAACACCTAAATAACGGTATCTTGTATAGAGCTTGTTAAAAAAAATCCGTAAAAGAGTTTCTCTATCTGTTTTACATACAAAACTATAAAACTTCGATTATCTCTAAATAAGGTACCCTAACATACCGCTTTTGCGCACAGGACGGCAGTATGGCATTTTATAGACAGAGGTGGTTCTCATCATCATGGGATGGTGATGCCCATGTGCAAAAAAAAAACGGTGTCATCCGAGTTTCTTCTTACGTCTTCAAGACACAATGTTTTCGTAGAATGGTCTCAATAATTTTACAATGTATTCAACAACTGTTTGATATTGCCTTGTGTACATCCAACGTGAAACTACAGATGTATGTAGAACATATCAAATGCCAACATCATATCACTGTATCCCAAAAATGCCGATGAGACGTAACTCATCCTTCAAACGTAATCGAATAGCAGAGCTTTAATACAGCATAGCACATGCACCACAGATGCCCCTGCGGTGTTTAACGAATCCCGCTCCAGATACGCGTGAGAAATTAATGTACAAGATCTTCCGCTTGTACCGTGTCTAGGAATATTGTTTCTGTACTGCTTTATGGAAATACCGTGATATATCAATAAACATTCTCAAAGTGTTTTGTTTTATACACAAGTCATTTTAAATTACAAAGAATTCAAACAGTGATAACTTCTAAATCTGGTTAAAATTTGTTTTGGTCATCATGATTTGAGTGTTGGTAACCAATTCTAAGATATGGCAGCCCTTATGTACCTGTTTGTAATAAAATAGAATCGGTAACTCTACATAGTTTCCGACATAAAGGTTTGTGTGATATTATCACTCATTATGCAAATAGTTAAATACAAGGTTTTCTAATACTGTTCCAAGTTTTAGGTAAAATACGTCGTAATTGTTGAATTATTTTATGTTTACTACAATAACACATATAAAATTCCGTACCTACTTTAATTTCAATTAGGGATAGATTTAAGGAAGACAGCTAGTGTAAACGTTATGTTACGCAAGTATTGTTAATAATGATTTTGTTCTGTACCCTTTTGTTACATAATAATAATAACTACGTCACTTTATTTCGTTAGCCTCTGCGTAAAAGACAAAACGAAATGATATCAAATAATCAGCAAATAAACGTGTACATCAAACACACATCAAGTCTCAAGGAAACATCTTCGATGGCGATTTTGCAAAATCAATATATAAATAGAAAGCAGCGTGTGGAGCGCGGACCCGTCGCACCGGTTGCGCGATGTGCTCTCAAGGCTATTTAGATGCCAATTTCACTAAGCACGCTGGCACCGGCATCCGCCCCGCCACCAGCCATCGGCCCACTATCATTTCTACCACATGCTGAGCAATTCGAATTAACCTATAACTACTATACATATTTTATGACTTCATCAGCGAATGCAATCAAGAAAGCATCAATACACTTACATACTTACAACTTATCTATATTCAAATACATATTATATAGAAGAAGAGAAATGAAACGAGACCGAATGCAGCGGTTCCATGAGCCCTGAGCCAACCCGATAAAAAAAACGAACAAGTACACACGATGACATCACACCAATGGCCGACGGCGCGTCTACAGACAGAGGCGTAAGGTTCTTTATAATGTATGACTCACCCGAGTGGTAGCGACTCTCGTTCCGCGTGAGCCGCCTGTTGGTCCTGCCAGGCGGCGAGCGGAGCTCCGCTCCCGATCTCACTGCGATCCGATACCGATAAAGAACCACACGTACACACCAAACACGCACACACGCGCAACACAACCGCCACGAATATGGAACCGAGGATATTCTGAATTTGGAATCGCGTATAAACACTAAATAAGTAATTATTTGCCTATTGCAACACTCACGCAGTGAAGTTATACAACAACTCTATGGTTCAGCAAAAAATAAACGGCGCAAAGTATTATGCATGTTGAAGGTACGACGAACAGTTTCGAAATAGCATATTTTATATACGATTCCAAAGTCATTATCAATTTTAATCACCATTTATGTTTACAAGTACACACGAGTAAATTAAGGTATACGATAATAAGTCGTTTACAAATGGCAAAAAATGGCGTTTAAAGTTGTTTGTTTTTTTTTTGTTGTTAATCTCGTTGTTGATACTTGTTTGTAGCGACATAAAACATTTAGTGAAACTAATAACAATGTATAATTAAGTAAACATATCAATTAGCGATACAGTAAATACTTTAGTTACTCAGGACACATACAACCACATTTTAACGACCGGCGCGCAACGTTACAAGTAAATTGTTAAATTATATATGTATAAGTGTACTTCTTATACCTAAATATAAATTATTTTATAAAACATAGAATGGATTAACACTTTTTGCAGCGACGTTAAATAAAGGACCGCCCAATAAAATTACGAAAAAGATCTAAAAAAAAACATTACTTGATCTTCCCTTCAAATTGAAGATAGCACCGCTTTGTGGCAATAGGCAAAGTGGTATTTAGTACATATACTAATATTACATGAAAAAGCGCTTTTAATGAGCCTACAGCTATCGATTATTGAACACAACATTCTAAACGTATAGTCCTCCAATGCAGCCTAACATTTCTTTAGCATCAATTAAAATTAAAACCACTAAGGGAGATCTAGGAAAAACATACAATATCGATACTTATGCCGGCTTAACTAATTAATGCCTACATGTGACTTCATAAAATGTAACTTTCTGAATAAGTAAATAAACAGTGTTCAGCCCTCGTGTCTGTTTAATATGGGGTTAACCAACTTAATGATCATAGAACTATAGCAAGATATAAATTAGAAGTTGAACTAAAGCGTACACGGAGCATATAACCACTGGTATAACCTTGCCATTATGGTAGTTATTAAAGCAGGGAATTTTCTCAAATGGTATTTTAACTTGTCTCCTTGAACCGACAACTGTGTTTATTGAAAAAATAAGTTTCAAGAATAATTTACGGTAAACCAAACACTACTTTAAAATCTCTATTTATGTGATCCACTGAGAGATGAAATTTAAAATTTGAAACAATTTAATTTAGCTTTTAGTAATAACTATATTTTGAGTAATAACTCTATCAAAAACATTGGATAAAAAAAGTAAAAAGGCTAAATATAAATTTATAACATGATTCAGTTAATCTGAGAGTCGCGTGTTCGTAAGATCACGAACAATTACAGTAACACGTCAGCGCGTGAATCATAATGGAGCTCAAATCTTAAAGGTCCACATTGAATGTTGTAACGGGCCAAAGGGACAAACTCAAGGGCCCCAATGCGAAATACATTTCTTTAAACTAAAAGATTTGACTGCCTCGGTGGCGTAGTTGTATTGCATGTCCGGTACAATAGCGCTCTGAGGTCCTGGGTTCGAATCCCGGGTCGGGCAAAGTGATATTTGGGTTTTTCTGCTCAGTATCAGCCCGGAGTCTGGAATTTGTGCCCGATATGGCGATAGGCTCGCTCCCTATCACATCATGGGACGGAACATACTTGGCGAAAAGTGGGTGTCCTAGTTGCGCCTCTGCATACCCCTTTGGGGATAAAATGCGTGATGTTATGTATGTATGTATGTATGTAAAAGATTTATACATATTATTTTAAATTAGCCAGGAATGAGCGACGTATAAATTAGTTAACAATTCACATATAAATTTAATAAACGGTCTGTTGTAAACGATGTAAACTAGTTGAAAATTAAACTGTTTAATAAACTGATATAACGTGAACAATAATACTGTCTCGTTGCATCGGTCGACACAAAATTCGACTACACACAAATTCAGCAGAATATTATCAAAGATAAAGTTTTCAAAAACGTGTTTCGAAACATTTGATGTCGGCATTGAGGAAAGTTACAAATTAACTTTTATCGTATTACATTTTGACGCAGTTTAAATATGTTTGCATTGTTTATCAGTATTTAACTTATATCAATTAAACGTTTGTCTGTTAGTTACATAAGTATGATTTTACAAGATATCACTCAAGACGGGAGTATTGAGGCTGTTTTAAAAAAAAATCCAAATAAATATATTAATTTCTTAGACACGTTGGTGTTTAAATTATGATCGTCATATCAAGTCAAAAGGAGGCAACGAGCAGCATGTCATCTTCGCACTTGACCGCCTTACGTAACTTTACGTGAATCATCATAACACAATATACTCATACTAAATTATACACACAAACGCATACTCAACCTATTTCTATACGTAAACACTGGCAATAAAAAAATGACATTTTATTTTTGTACGCTCATTTGACGTTTAATAATATAGTATATGTCGATTGAAAAAAAATATTTTTCCTCAGCGCAATGGAAGCCTTTAAATCAGCTGAAATCGAAGTGGACGTGGTGAGACTCGACTCAGATATCATCGACGAACACCTGAAGAACTCCACCGCGGTGCTTCACGATATATTGTCTGAAAACGTTGGCGAGATGGGGCACGTGTGCACCGTTTGCGGCAAGATCTACAAAACGAGCAATACACTGCGCGCCCACTGCCTGTTCAAGCACCCCGACGATGAGTTAGAAGGGCATTGTAACTCTTGCGACAAAACTTATCCCTCCCTCCTGAGCCTGAAGAAGCACGTTAAGTACATGCACCAGTATAGTCACCGCTGCAAGGCTTGTTACAAGACATTCGAGACGGCAGAGTTGTTGCGCGCGCATCATGAATGGTGTAGTAATGTGGACACACCGTGTTCCGCTTGCGGGAAAATCTTCAATTCCGATCTGGCTCTTCGCAATCACATTAAGTATAAACACCCGGACAGTGATTCTCATAGATGCGGGCATTGCAAGCGCTCATTTACGACTCCTCGCAAGCTGTCAAATCACATGGCTACCGCCCATGTAGGAGGAGAGATGACTTGCCTCTGGTGCGACAAGGCGTTCAACTCGACGACCGCATTGCAGAGCCACATACTGTATAAACACACCGACGACAAAGCTAAATGTCCTCATTGTTCCAAAGTGTTCGCCAAGAAAATATTCTTGCAAAAACACATGTCTAGAAAACATATGGGATTGTAGATATAATATGTATATATTTATAATAAAGTTTTTACATCTATTAGAGTTCTGTTTTCTATTTCACCAAACTGACACTTATCTGTAACTAGATAGCAACAAATACCGCTGCTGCAACAAACAATGCTCTTGTGAAGACGCGATACGTCTAATTGGTAACAGCATTTAAGCTAATTGTATAGCGCATTGCTATGCCTTCGGGCAAGAAGTAACAAAGACATAGACCGGGTATCGGTTTACATCGTGCCAGACAGCAGCCGACTTAGCTATGTGCCTCTCATGGTGGAATTTAAGTTTGTGTTGTCTAATTACCACTAAAACTCAATTCTGACTTATTCAAGTACCGATAATTATTAAAGACTATTGTTTAAGTAAGTACTGTTAGATCATAGATTAGTAGAATTATATGTAATGAAACTATTATAAAAAATAAATGTACTGACACTCTGGTCTGTTATGTCTTCTATCGACAAGACGTATTTTATTTCGCATTACCTATATAAATTTCTGATTTAATCTATTTAAATTAATATTTATCAAGTACCGTTCTACAAATAAAATATTGTTATAAATTAATATTAGACTTATTTGTATTAAATACATAGTGTGGAGACCAACTTACACTGTAGTTAATTGCTTTTTTAAAATCTGACTGAATTAAAGTTGTTAACTCATTACTAAAAGTTAATCAGTGTCTACAATAAATTTTCATTAAATCTGAATACATTTTTTTATAAGACGCAATTTTTTTAACAACGCGGGTTATAGAAAGATAAGCCTCCTGGATTATTCGTAAACGCCCTTATAACCAACAACTCATAATTTTTCAAGAAACCATCTTAGGAAACCCTTCAATGAGTCGTACAAAATGTTTGTCAAGTTACTTCGCAGATGCAGATGTGTTTAACGCCAGCCACGATTGTCCTGTCAGATCTATTGACTATAGCCAAATGGGTGTTGTTCATTGGGAATAGCGATATTGCTGTCACGTGGCACACTAGCGTGACGGAGCGTGACTCGCTGTTTCTATTGAAGATCGGTCAACATTTGCACGTTCTGTATGCAGAAAAAAGTTTGAACTGTTTATTTGTTTAGACAAATAAAATATCTGTTACAGTGAAAACATTAGTTATTTGATGTGATACAACAAATATTTATGATTTTAATTTTAATTTTTATTTTTACCAAAAAATTTAAACCACCTTCAAAAACTGCTAAATAGCAAAAAATAATTTAACAGGTATAGGTAGGTACTGGGTACCAATTTTGGACCCGGTGACTAATGACAAACAAAAATATAACGTCGAATTTTTTACCCCTCCGTTTTTTTTAAGTCGGTTAATAAAACTGTAATATTTAAAAAATAAATGTATCAATATTATTTTATTTTCTACTGTGTATGTCCTATATCTGTTGTAATTTATAACATTAAGAAATTAGCGCTGCGAACCGGAGTGTGGAAATAAAGGTTCGGATTGTTTCTGTTACAATTGTTTCACTACTGGAATTTGATTATTATTAATGTTAAATGAGCTATAATATGAGCACTAATTTAAAAAAAATAGAAAACTATAATAAACCTTTATGTTTATTGTATACAAAAACTTAATTGTACCTACATGTCCCGTTCTGATAACCTAAATACGACTTGCTCGCAAGCGCCTGATTTACGTAAAACGAATTTGGGGGATCTCCAGGACTCAATTTCATTTATTCAATAAAAATGCAAACCTCTAACGCTGTGCTTAGTGAAGAGGTCAATGGCATTGTATTTTCTCACAAATCCTGTTTACTATAATCGTATTGCTAGTACAAATGCCATGGAAGTTTAGTTCTTTAGCTGTTTAAGTTATACTGCTCAATTATTTCATAGTTGTATGGGCTTATATATAATTTAGTAGATATAATGTTTTATCAGAATCCATGTTGCTTTATAATGTTGTAATTCATTTATGTTTCTATTTGAATATGATTCCAAATTTTTTACAGGCATTCAATAGTGAAAACAAAATATATGACATATAATAAATGGAAATAAGAGTGAAATAATCACAAACAGTATTTTAACCTTATATTACGTTAAAAATTAAATTCTTGCGCGAAGATGAGTGCTCGGGCACCGCCAATGCGCCGTCTAATTTCACAAGATTTTATATTACGCAAGAGAAAAAGTTTCAGACTATTTGCGTTCGAATTTTCTCCTTACATATAATATTAATTTTAAACTGAAAGCTAAGCGAAGACGTGGTACACAAGAATCTAATCTAATCTACCTCTAATACGTTAATGCGGAAGTTTTTGAAAACGTCTGGATGTTTAGAAATTTGTTAGAAGTACGTTCAGAAACGAGCAAAACGGATGAAATTGGAATTTGGCACAGGGATTATATATATTGTCCTATTCTAGTAATTAGGTTAATTTTTATCTCAGTAATTTCCTCACGTAGGAAACATTTTCTTTTTATATAAATTAAGCTGGGTTTGTCAAACTCAAAAGGCACTATGGATTACTACAGTGATTTAGGGATTTTAGTAGCGGGAAAGGCTTTACACGCGGGCGATACCGCGGGGACCACTTAATAATGAAATAAAAGTATTAATTCGGATAACGAAGCGAAAAACGGTAAGATTTAAACACAATATAAAAAAAATCATTCCGTTGAGTTAATAACGTTCAAAATTTTAACGTGGTAAAATTTTTTTTAAATTAAAATGTTAAAGATTGTCAGTTATCATAGTACAAAGAGTATGAATGTCAATGTTGCATATTCTTAAAAAATATATTACGTGACTTGCAGATCGCTCAGTAGATCGTAATTGTAATGTATGGCTCTATCGTGACCCTGAAGCAGCAGATTAAACTACATAACGCTAAGATAAATCTACAAATTAAATTATAAGCAACGCT
The DNA here is from genome assembly GCF_014839805.1 of Manduca sexta. Classification (NCBI taxonomy): domain Eukaryota; kingdom Metazoa; phylum Arthropoda; class Insecta; order Lepidoptera; family Sphingidae; genus Manduca; species Manduca sexta. The sequence goes on from NC_051141.1 coordinate 15,792,308, forward strand.
ATTTAGTGCCTATAGTAAAGGCTATCCCTACGCAACTAAGAATCGCCAACAAAAGCTGTACTGGAATGCTAGATCAACTCATCGAAATCGACCCGTCTTAAAGGTCACCGAAAAGCAAACAATTCATTTCGATAGACACGCACGAAAGTGTGAATGACCTTCTAACTGTATGCATGTTATTCACCTTAGTTCGGACGAAAATTAATAAGGGTCAAATTTGGGCCAAAGTTTTCATTTTCTCAATGTGCCTTTGAGGACACCTCGGAGTCTCCTAGGGTAGATAAATGTGTCTTACATAGATAAACAAAAATCAAATATTAGTGGAGTCTTTATGGCAGTATATACATGTATAGCGGTATTACTATTCGTTTGTAAATTTTACGGTTATACATAAATTACTTTATGAAGTAACAGATTAAGCGCGCGTTGGTTGTCCTTGAATATAGGTAATAGTCAAATTGCGCATAAAGAACGCCTATCATCAAACTATGCCGCAGAGCTGGCTAAAAACAGCACAATTATTTATATCAACATTCTTTCAAAACATTAATTTTGTCCCTCAAACGACGGTTTAAAATCTGCACCGACCAACTCTAATGGAATATCGCAGCACTAAACTTTGAAGCTCTGGTATACTGTAAACACAGTATGCGTGAAATTCACATATGAACATTGACTTGAGGTATTCCTGCAAGTTGTATAGCAGTGAACTCACAATTAAATTAACAAACCGCGCCAGGAATAGGGATCTACGCTTCGAAACACTGCTGAGACCTTAAGTGAAATTAATTTCCAATGTGAGTGCACTACCGAGTTAAGCTAAAGATAGAAATGTCGCAGTGGTAAAGCGAGGTTGTGGCTGGAAAAACCACTAATCATGTGTTTTCCACTATTTAAAATCGGATAGTGTGCGCCAGACGTTCGAAAATCATGAAGAGACTTATTTATTAATAAAAATCAAACCCCACATGAAACGTTGGATTACTGCTGAATGGAAAATAATATAAACCAAATTTACTCAAGGCGCGTACCAGTTATTTCTATTACGATCTTTCAGTTTTCGTAAAGTATTAATATTCTGATTTCGGGCATTAAATTTATCAGATGCGAAAATATGTTCGTAGTATACTACACAATTGAAATCAATTATATTATATAAATTATAATTTATTCTTAATAATAGTAAATTCAAAATACTTTTAAATATCAGTCTTCTTCTACCAGTTGTTTAAGCACTCCCGACGTGAAATTAAGCAACACACTTTTTTTACTTCCAAGCATGTCTAAATCCTCTCCGAGGTCTTTACTGGGTACAACGTGTCCGAAAATTTTAGATAAAGTGCGACTTGGAAATCGAAAACAGATGTAAGAAAATTGCATAAAGCCGTTGCTTACAGGTCTGAAAGGCGAACAGTCACATCGGGTGACTCTACTGACCCTAATCGCCTCACATACCAATGCATACTAACAACGCCATCGCGAACTAAGAAATACAAAGTACCACCTTGGAACAATAGAATGTAATATTCATTACAAATTCCTAAAATGTCCAAGTGTCAGGCTAAATTTCATGCGGCGAACAGCGAATTTAATGTGGAAATTAAACTGTTCTATCAAATATTACCTCCACCAGTTTTGATTGATTTAATGTAGCCTTTGAAATTAATTACGCTGGTTAGTTTCGGTGTTTGTGTGTAACCCAAGTGGACGTCAATTTGTGTTACGAATTACTTTAATTAATATAACACTGTTATGAGTGTTCATGAAATATATAAAATAAAAATTTTGATAGTGAATTTATGAAATGACTGGCCAAGTAAGCGTGAAATATCTTGCTTGCAATTTAACAATATTTATACACAATTTTAAAGGTAAAATAGCCTCACTTAGTCTCAATAAGTGAGGCGCGATATAATTTTAATCTGATAAACACTCCTATATTACGACGTTTAGCGTATCCGACTATTACTAGATCAATCTGAAATGTCAGTTTGATGTGTGGAAGTCTAATGAGATTCACAATTCAACTGTCATCCCATTTGGTACGACCGCAGCCCATTAGCTGCCGAAACCCTCACGTGGTTACCACAAAACATTACCAAACTATTTACCTTAAACTACACGTCAGGATTAATTCCCGTTCTATTATGGATTACGCTATCGATATCATTCATTCTCAGTGATCGAACAAGGCTTATCCGCTACAGCATTGTAGCGTCACCGTAGATTATTTACAAATCTCTTTAAGAGTGTAGGATACGGTTAAAACAGGTATACACATCCTGCAAAACGATATTGTACGCGATTCATTTTCCTCGTAGTTCAATTAAAAATGATTCGTCTATGTTTTACGACATCACGGGTTAGATCCTGGCAAAAAAAAATGACGACATAAAATAACTTTCATACCATACAAAAATGTTGACTTCGCAGATTGTTGTACTTATATTTTGATTTCTATATTCTACAGATGTGTTCTTTATCATTATCTGGCTACTTAAGTTTTGGGAAAATACTGATATATTCCACTGTGGATAATAACCTGATATGATAATAATTTCAATTTAATAACGCGTATTTAGCAAATCAAATGTTATCTATTAAAAGCCACAGTTTTACGAAATAGATCGGCCGCACGATTAGGGTCTGGTGTCGGTTAAATATGCAATAGTTACGGACAGACCACAAAACGTTTGGCACAACCTTATAAGGAGAAGTGAATAAATCTAGTTTGAAAACTTATTATCTTAGATTCTAAAACTTTATTAGCATTAACTGGTTCGTTTCCAATGATCAGAGATTATTTGCACTGTACTAAATTATTACGTAATTTCGCGTAAATTGCAAGCGTTTAATAGTACTAAACACTTATTTGTTAGAAAAATCTACTGTAATCAATATAGGTAAGCTATTTATATGTTTATAATTATCCGTATTTTTTTTAATAGTTGAATAGAATTTAATAAAATATTGGATATTTGATTATACATATACAATTATACATATATACATATACAATTGTTAATGAAAACAGCACTTTACTACAAGGTTTTCTAAGCATAGATGTAAAATAAAAGAATGTAAGTTTCGAACAAACTAAATATTGATAAAAAGTTATTTTAATTTTAGATGCCCCAAGGCCGCTACCGCTACACAAAGAGAATTTGTTGGTGCGGCAACATCATACTGTCAGTCCGAAATACTCTTACTATAATCGTATTTAACTATATATAAGATTATAAAAATAAATCCAAAAACTATAACTGGGATTTGTGGTGAAAATATATGTTTTTAATAAGAGATTTTTGACACAATAAACAAATACGAATATGCGGTCTCACTCATTAACACGATGTCAAAATGACTGCGTATCCATTCGATTCCATTAGCCAATGTGTGCTGATAGCGGCCTGAATTGAATTAATAATCGCCTTAATAATAGTATTGTTACAGGCCCACAACATAATTAGAAATGCATTTATGGAATAGCATAGAATAATAAATCGCCCACTTAAAAATACTCATCATGGTTATGTTTAAGACCAATATGGAGAATACACATCAATGTATTGAAACTATCAAGAATATTATCACAAGATAAAATTTAGTTAAATTTGTACAAGTTGTAGATTAACTACAGTACTCCTAGCACGAACTAACGCGTTATTGTATCGTTATCGTAAAGTGTCTCCGAGACAGGCGCGGCTTGCGGTGGCGGGCAGCCGCGGACCGCCAAGCGCGGCCAAGTATTTCAAGTTTCAACGATATAATCTCATACTTTGTTTTCATCCTAATGTTTTTATAATCGAGGTGTGATCTATCATATAGAACAGGATAATATTACATTGTTTCAATCAAAGTTTCTGATTTTGCTACATTTTTGCGACACAAAAATTTGGCTGCGGCCAGCCGCGCGGTGGTCGCGTCATGTCCACAAGTGTTTGAAGACTGCCTACATTGCTAGTGAATACAATTGGCCGCCACTGCCACTGTCTGTAAGACGTTAATTGATCCGTTTAGGTTATTTTTTGTATATAAATTTTACTAGAGCTCCGTGAGCGTATTTGGAACTAAAATACTACAACGCGATTATGCGCGTGTTAACTTCTAATAGTAAATCGTATAATCGTAAGATGTGTCAAAACGCGTGGAAACGGCAGCACGTGTAGTGTCGTCAAAAAATAAATAAAAATGTTAACTAACTCGACACGAATACTATACTATAATGCGCAAATTCCTGTTAGGGGTAATGTTCGTTACATGTCACGTGTTTTACGTTTCGAGCCAATGGCGATGGTGTATATAACACGAATCACACTAACCTACCGTCGGATACATGACAAATAGATGCGAAGTTAAAGTTCAATAAACATACTCTCGCCACTGCTACTAAATTATTACCAGATAATAATTAAATAATTTGACTGAGCAATACAAAAATTGTGATTTTTTTATTTAACTTTAACTTTTATTTTATTTTTTATGACAACTATATGAAATCTTTAACTGTAACTGCATTCAAAAGCATGCAGGTTAACGTTGCATAATTGTTTCGACTGTCGAGTGCTAATCATCCCTGGTCAGTCGACATGCGTTTGAATTCCACTCCGCTTGCCATCAGGCGCAGTAGATTCACTTAGCGGTAAATGCATAAAAATACATTTCGTCTCTTAAATATGTAATTTATATGAATTTCCGGCGACCGACAAGTTATACAAAGCACAACTAGCTTAATAGCAATATACTAACTTTAAATAATAAAACATGTTAGCCAGCAGCACGGCCGACATAGTAAATTAAATGTGAATTAACTATTCAGTAGTGTTGAAATAAATTTTGGAACTATTTCTACAGTTAATCGGTCTTGGGTATTCAATACAAGGTCACTTCCGTAGGTACATATACATAGACTGTTGGAATATTACAAGAATTTGCATTATTCGGTTTGGAGATATTAAAATATCTTGATTTAAACACGTTGTCATAAGGTGACGTAAAGCACGTAGCAATATCCTATAGGTCGAAATGTTATATTTCCCGAAGTTGATGCGAATCGTTCAAAACTTTTGTTTGGCTTCAGTTAAATCTGTCGGCCCACCCTCAACAAAGTTTTAGTGTGGAGTTTGGACCGCTTCGTATCTACGTCAGCAATAATTGCAACCTTTTTTGCAACAAAATTAAGATTTTACTTGATCATCCCCTACTTCTTATTTCTTAAGAATATATGTTATATAATAGGAGTAGCTCGTTCTCATTACATTAATTCCAGAAATTTATAAATTCAATTCAAACTCTAATTGAAGTAAAAGATTGACCGCAAAGTAAGCAAAAAGGCTCCCAGACTCGACACGCCTGTCTATTAACTTATACAAAATAGCCTCAAGTACCAATTAATTGTGTCAAAACTCTGGTCAAAACAAATTAAACCTAAAATGTAAATGAGTGACGTCTACTATTTCGATCTATTACCGCGCACCCAAGCCAATTTTGAAGGAAATGGGAACAGAACATTCACTTCTCATTGCAGTGTCTACGTTCACACCACGACATTTTAAATATTAAAATATCCACGGCTGATACATTTTCACAGTTATATTTTCTTATAAAACGCTATACAAATTTTCATGAAAAATATCAAGATGTAAAATTTTAAAGACGGGCTTATGATACAACTTTAATCCGATCAATAAACGTCTCCCGCATGGTCAAGCATGCGATAGTATAGAGGAATTAAGCTAACAACTAGATCCCTCTAAAGGACACGGAGCGACAAAAGCAACGAGTCAACATGAAATGTTCAGTTTGAAACTTCAACATCGAGACGGTTACAAGAGAAACGGACGGTATAGGTTTACTGTGAACAAAAGTAATGTTTGCAAATATTGGACTATCTGTACAGGGTTAGTTGGGGACAATTCCTTTTTCTACTATTTAGAGAACATCTTAGCAGAAAAGCGCGCGTGGCGAAAAAAAAAAAAGAAAAAATAATTGGGTTCATACTTTTGATAACTAGAAAATAATCACATATATACTTAAATAATATTTAGTCACAATTTAGTATCATAAATATTTTATGAAATATTTTTGAATTCAACTAACTTTACAAATTTTTGATTAGGTTAATCGTACAAATAATTTGTAAACGTGATTTTGATATTTTAATGAACATTTTGAAAACGTATCGTAAATACACGAACATGTGTTACGTGTACTTAAAACGGAGTAACGAGATAAAGAGTTTTTGAATAAGTTCTTTAAACACACTTTCTGTGATGAGGTTTTAACGACCGGCAACACTATTTTGGTTAACACCCACTTATATATAGGCTACATTGAAAAAAACAAAAAAATATATTCTAGAAAAATTGAGACAACAAAAATCTATGAAAGAATCAGAAAAATATCTCCCTTGGCAATTGTGTTCTTTAAGATGAGAATGAAATAGTATTTATAAACATTGCGAATATTTTATAGCTCTACAGAAAATGTTACCTTAATAACGTTACTTTATATTTGTTTATTAAACATTTTACAAGCATAACAATAGTATCTTGAAAAATTGATACTTTTACGTGTTTACAGAATGTTTCATTTTCATTTATCAGCGATGCGTTAATTCAACGTGCATTTTAAACTTTATTAACAATCTTCGGACGCGGTGAGGTCATGAATGATACTTTTGATCAATCGCGGTTTTAATTATTACGGCGTGTGCAATTAATGTATCATAACGATGAATTCAAACAAGAGGCAGGTCGAAATAAAACTTATATTCGGATTTTATCGTGGTTTTTTATATTTTAATTTTCTCTCGGCCTTTCGTAGACTTTGCTGCTTTCGCGGTCACGGGGCGAACTGTGGTGTAGGTCGTCTGAAAGTGAACGTTACAATAACCTACATTTTTCAACTATACGATTTAATTTAATTCGGCGGATATCCACCATTCGCGTAAACATAAGCAACCATAAAGAGGCACGTCATAAAACATTGTTCATTTTTTGTATTATTTAGTCATATCGCTTAGGGCGCAATACGTGTGAAAATCTTTTCTCAAAATTAAATTCGCACTCTACAATTTTTGTAGCTTTTACGTTAATCTGGAAGTTACATTTGCCTATTTTTATTGAAATCCATTGTGAGATTTAATGCTTTTTAGGTATGAACAATCTAATGTCCCACCCTCACCTTAGTTTTTAGTCACAATATGAATGCAAAAGTTGCTAGAATATTTTTAGATTATTTAGGAGTAACCGCGAACTTGTCTAAAAGGCGCGAAATGCACAACTTAAATATGTACATTTCAAAGCGCTACGCATGAACGCTTTAAAGTTAAGAGTAACACGAGAGCTGCATAGAACTGTCGCAATACACTTAATAGAATCTGAAAGTAAACAACAATTGATTGTATATTCACGGCATGAATCACGGGTCGGCCAGCGAGATTAGTCATTTGACATAAATCTATTAAACATTAGCCTACAGAGCACGTGTCTGACGAACCATCACTATAAATAAAATCATGTGTCTTGACACGTCCTATAACTGGTAGTTTGCGATCGATTTGATTGCTGTGCAAAGGCGCTGCATATTCGCAGGCAACGAGTCACGGGTGCACAGCGAAAAAGCTGCAGGCCCGCTACGTGTTTTGGGCAATCAGTAACAGAACTAATTTCGACGAGAGAAAATTGCTTTTAGCTTTGTTAATTCGATGAGGGAAAACGAATTCGAAATCAAGTACAGCGACAAATTCGGGAGAATCTATTTTTAACGTTTCGTCTGGAAGAGACGACTACTATGTGTTATTTTGCAAACGAATAAAAATGAAGACGCTGCGCACCCGTACCGTGATTTTGCAGAATCTCCGCTCAGCTGCAAATGTGCTCGCAACACTTCAGTGTGATAAGAGCCATTACAACGGTAAATATTCAATACTTCTACTAGAAAACTTACACAAAATTCACAAAAAGTTAAGTTTATTGTGCTTTAATTGATCATTGTTTACACACATAAGTAAAAAAATCCATGACCAACAAATATTTTAGTGTCATTGTAACACACCTACGTTACATTTTGGAAATTAAGAATTAAGCCGTACCGCAAAAAAAATGTAATTTTGCGTTTTCGTTGGCAATGTTATCAGTGCGGTATTTGGAATCAGTTTGCTAGCAAGTTGTTAAATATTTTTTTCTCACTTACTTACCTAACAATAAGGTCAGTCAGCCGACGTAATATACGCGCCACGCCGCGCCGTGTCATGTCCAGAACGAAGGTATTAGAAAAATATGAATATTCAACATACATTGCATAGCTGATTTTGAGATATGCAGTGCTATACATTTTTAAGAATTCGAGCAATATCGATGGTCAAGAATTTTCTCAAAGGATTTTCTGATTTAAAATTACACACATTCTGCAGGTAAAGCAGAAAGTAATGTTAGTTGAGGACGTACTTAGTAAAATCGTAATATACAAATTATTTATAAATAATTCGGGATTCACGAATACCTCGTATCATTAACTTTTTCATAATTTATTTCATCATAAAATTTACGTAAAGATCTGTGGTATTGCAGTCAAAATAAACCAATGGATTCAGTACGATACATATGTACATACTGAGACATAACCCAAGTCGCGAGTGTAGGGACTTCTAAATTGTTGACGCCATCTCATCTACAAGTCTATCAAATCTTTAGACAAAGTTCAAAACAACGAATACATTAAAAGGTTACTCTCCTTCGGATACTTTTGTCGTAAAAAGTCCGTTTATTATTCACATAATTCGTCGGAAAATACTTTGTATAAATAACGAAATTTGGATCAACATTCAAATTTTTTTCATCAATTTAGGTGGATCCATTAAGTTTTATATTTCCATAAATATATCCATCAATTTTTTTTTGTTTTTAAACTATTATACACATAAATAGCTTCTTAAGTTAACACATGTTTATGTATTTTTTTTTCATAAAATTTCATGCGCGCGATCACAGCCGCGTTTCAAAGTTAGTCAAACGCAAGCAGAACGCAAAACGCTTTAACGCTTTTAATGCTGTTAACGGCTGCGATTGTATTCAATTAACTTTCCTTGCTTTGTAAGTTACGTTTTAGATACAACGCTTACAAAGGAGTTAGTTTTTTAATAATTTTAAGTTTACTTTGAACAGTCACTTTCTGTCTTTAGATATAAAAGAGAATGAAATATTAATAAAAATAAGAAAAGGAGAAGAAACAAAGGATTTTTATTACCGTTAGTGAACTACAAAAGGGAAATATAGTGAATGACTTAATGAATGAGTTATCGCAATTATGTTAACTTGTATTTATTAAGGCCAGTATTCACCTGTCAAGATATTGGCCATGTGCCCCGACAATATAGGTACTGTATTATATTTATACAACGAACTGCTGATACTAACAATCGACACGCATAATTCTTAGCGCCACCACTCCTCAAAAACCGTAACCAGACCACCTAGAATGTTTGATTACAAAGCTTCGTGTGGCAATGCATTGGGTTCGTTTTTGTAACGCATAGGTATTGTAACTTAATATGATTCTGCATATTATAATGTCTAATTACTTTGGCTACTTTCCTTTTAAACCGACATATCAAGAAACATACAATCCATTGGAATCAGCAAAGATATCCTCTCGCACAATAGACACCTATCGCCTATTATAACACTTCCCGTCAACAGCAGAGCGTGAGCAATAAAAAACCGCAAAAATATAGTGAGCGTTTTTCCATTGACCGATACCGACACGACCCAATAAGCTTATGCTAACCGCATTTCCCAGGTCATCGGTTTGCCTGCCCAAGAATGTCAATAAACGCTACCGAGAAATGATATCTATATTATAAATTAATATCTTTCTTAGCTTAGTGTCAGCGCGTTCGTGTGTACCTTATTTTCGTTTTTATCAATTCGACATGTTCCGCGATTGGATTCCCAGAGGATGCCATTTGAGACAGACGCTCGTTGAAACTGCGCCAAATCCTTTCTCGAACATATTATGTAAGGAGCATGTTTCGCCAAACCCACTTTAAAATGGATAGAAGAGAGAATATACGTAGACAATTTAAACTGTGCATAAACATTAAAACTGATAATAATTAACTTCTTTCCTAGTTATTGTAATACGTTTACGAAGAATGAGAGCAGAATACTGAGCGCTAAATTGCACTTGACCGAATTAACACGTAATAATGTATCAGAAATAGAACGCGTACGCACCTGGATTACCTACATACGTGTTTGCTGAAAAGAGTACAGACTGGCGAGCGACTCTATTCTCATTTGCACCCCACGACACTCTATTAATGTTCACTGTACTTCAGTGCGCCAATTTCTTTTTTTATACACGATGATAATTATATAAATTTGAATTTTCATATTAACCTCAAGTCACGAAGATTTAGAGTTTCAAAAAGGGTACAACTAGTTTAGCTAACATTTGCCCGTCTCTATATCTAACATTGGGCCATCCTGTAGAAAGATGCGGCGAAACTAATACCAGACACAAAATGAAATTGGAAGTTGTACAAAGCTCTATTCAAATTAAGAAATTAGCGTAGGAATTTATGAATTACGCCGCATTTATGCTGCGGTCAGAGTAAGTACATTATACTAACCTCAGTTATGACTTTAGCTTAAATAAAAATAACTTTGAACAAAATTAGTTGTTGCCAATTTTTTTTTCTTTAATAATAAATCAAAATATTGCATTATAAATATTTCGTCTTTGTTTTTATTGAATGAAGCACGCCAGCGACATTTCGTAATAATTTCAATTGGAGCGCGTTATTTACATTGAGTCTATAAAATGCCTTTTCGTCGCCAGCCACTCAAGTCCAATATAGTTTTCAAGAGTTTACCTTGCTTCTATTTAGTATTTTCTAGAATGCTACAAAATATGAGGGTAACGAGCAATTACTGTACACGAATTGTTCGCTTAGTATATTGTCGATTGGAGGGCGCTTCACTCCTAGACTCGTACATTAGCCGGCCACGTTGGATACCCTAGCGTACCGCGCAGGACGTTTTAATAAAATATGAACGGAATACTCGGCGCCGGTCCCTGCCCGTGTTAATGCTATAATAATAAAATCTACCAAATGTTTTATCGTGTTTATTTTAATGTTATTTGCTTGGTGTTTATTACGTACTTCACTAAATTACTAAATTGGTTATTTAAATTGTGTTTGCGATACATTGAGGCATTAAAATATTGCATATTCGTTACTTATTTATGTTCAATCCCAAATAAAAGGGAAATTAAAACTGTAAAGGACAATGACTTATTATGTTACATAGGTGTACGGCGTAATTAATTATTTTTGTAATTACATTAACATCAATTGCAAACATTAATCCAGTAGCGGTAATTTTGAGTAATCGCAAATCCATGATTACTTTTGTGACTGTGTTCCACGGTTATCCATGTTTGAAAAGAGAGCTGTCCTAATATCAAATATAAAAAAAATAATTTTAACAAAAAATTAAACCGCCTTCAAAAACCACTCAAAACCAAAAAATAATTTCCCATAAGTATATATTGGATACCAATTTTGGAGTCGGTGCCTAATTGAAATTGCTAGTTAGCTATATTTGTTGCATAGTCCATTTATGAGCTATATTTCTTTCAAATCAATTCAAAGGAGTAGGTTTGCGTGTACTACTAACAAACATACACAGTGAAAGGTGTAATACCAAGCACATGTATGGTGTTTCATCTTTTTATTTCCTCTTTTTTCGAGGCAGGGACTGTAATACACCCACATTTGATCAGCTATATGTAACAGGGGAAGAATTTGGATAGTGTACAGTTCACAAATTTAAATATTTCCTTAATAGCTTCCATTTGCTGTGCCGCGGCGCTGTGTTCATATCCGGTGACTATCTGACTTGCTGACTTTGTACGCTGGCAGCACATTGTTTTCGTATATTCGTTAATGTATTTATCTAGCTTAACTAGCAATTTTAATTAGGCACCGACTCCAAAATTGGTATCCAATATATACTTATGGGAAATTATTTTTTGGTTATGAGTGGTTTTTGAAGGCGGTTTAATTTCTTGTTAAAATTATTTTTATTTTTTGCTTTTTTGTGTTAGTAAAAAATAGACCGTCTCAATGGCATAGTTGTGTTTCGCTCACGATACGACTATCGCGCTGAGGAGTTACTCTGAGTACCACTGAAAAGGGGAAAAGGTGTGATGCTATATATATGTATGTAAGTAGTAGATTCAAGCAAACCTAACGCAAAAACACAACTGATATTTTTTGGCTCACAGTACAACTATCGCGCTGTGGTGTTACACCTCTGCCTACCCCTGAAAAGGGGAAAAGGGGTGATGCTATATATATGTATGTATGTAAGAAGTAGAGTCAACTAAACTCAACGCAAAAACACAACTAATGTGTTTCGCTCGCAGTACGACTATCGCGCTGAAATGTTACACCTCTGCCTACCCCTGAAAAGGGGAAAAGGTGTGATGCTATATATATGTATGTAAGAAGTAGATTCAAGCAAACCTAACGCAAAAACACAACTGATATATTTGGCTCACAGTACAACTATCGCGCTGTGGTGTAACACCTCTACCTACCCCTGAAAAGGGTAAAAGGTGTGATGCTACATATATGTATGTATGTAAAAAGTGGAGTCAACTAAACCCAACGCAAAAACACAACTAATGTGTTTCGCAAACAGTACGACTATCGCGATGAAATTATACGCCTCTGCCTACCCCTGACACGGGGAAAAGGTGTGATGCTATATATATTTATGTAAGAAGTAGATTCAAGCAAACCTAACGCAAAAACACAACTGATATATTTCGATCATACTATAACTAATGCGCTGTGGTGTTACATCTCTGCCTACCCCTAAAAAGGGGAAAAGTGTGATGCTATATACATATATGTATGTATGTAAGAAGTAGAGTCAATTAAACCCAACCCAAAAACACCACTGATATGTTTCACACACAGTACGACTATCGCGATGAAATGTTACGCCTCTGCCTACCTCTGACACGGGGAAAAGATGTTATGCTATATGTATAAGTATGTGAGAAGTACAGGCAACCAAACTCAATGCAAAAACATAACTAATTACGTCACAGGAAAGCTAAATTCGCGATTTCGTTTTCTTGGACGACATAATTATTCTAGTTTTTTTAATTTTAAAACCAAACTATCGAAGCGATCTTGAAAAAAAAATTATGGGACCAATCTGGAGAGAAATTCTTTCGAATAAAAAAAGAATTTTCCAAATCGGTTCATAAATGAGCGAGTTCTGAGGTAACAAATATACAAAAAAAAAAAAAATTCACGTCGAATTGATAACCTCCTCCTTTTTTTGAAGTCGGTTAAATATAATAATACCTATTTCTCAAAATCAGATTTTGAGAGTCTACGTAGATTTTGAAAATTTATACTATCATAAAAATTCGAACCGTATGCTATGTACAACTCCTTGTTTTATTTCATCTACTCAACATACATTCGTACATGGGAAACAAAAGGATTATAAAAATGTAATTGTCAATCCGTTAAGAAATAAAATGTACTTGTCAATCGAATTTTCGAATTATTTTTCAGTCACTTGTAATCCTAGTCCTAATTACTTTTTGTAATCCTATAAATTTTTGCCCAAAATTGCTTTACATCTGTTCTAAATGTGAGCAGGACCTCGGGGTTCAAGACTTTACCCTATTTAAGTGAATATACTACGATCGTTTAATATTATTACTTTGTAACAGTTCTATTTAGCATAACAATTACCTGCATATTTTAAATGCTCATTGTTAAACCTTCTCGCCATCACGTTAACTCAATGAAAAATCTATGTTGACGCCTACGGTAATTGCGTCAACGTTGGCTCGTGGCGGAAATTAGGTCGAGAGCGGAAAATAAGAGTTCGGGAATATTGCTCACAACCGCCATTTTGCCTGTCCGTATATCAATCAATGTAATAAATAGATGCGCGAAAAATCACTAACGTACTTTAGTCACTTTGCGTGGAAAATATTTTAAATTTTACGTGCAATATTCAAGATATAAGAAACTAGCTGCAGTAATGAGTTTCCTTAATCTATCTTTAAATATAATAAACGTCTCGTGTGTTAGTCTGCTCGCGTCTCACGATTTTCGGACGAATTTCGATGTAAGTTATCGTATTATGTTACGTAAACTTTCTGTAGTTATATTACAGGATAAAATAATTCAAGATATGCCAATGGGTTGAAGCTAAAACCCCAATAAAATATCTGCACTATCGCGATTTTGGTTGCGATTGATTAAATTACCTTTAACTTTAAACTCATTTAAGATTTGTGGATACACACAAAATTTGCGATAAAATAAATAGTCGGCTAGAAAGATGCAGTCATCCATTTCGGAGTTCTAAACTATGTAACATTTTTATACACACAAAAAAAAAATCAGTTCTAAAGTGCTCATCTAAAAGTTCGTGTGTTTGTATAAGCCGGTCCTTGCCGGGCTAACGAACATAGGGTCATGTTAAAAAAAGTAATAATACTAGATTAGAGCGGTCGCACAATTTCTTCTCAGTTAACGTTGCGCACTCAAACGCAGAATCTCACTCCATCACTGACAAACCTTGGAAATAATTCCAAAATCGATCAATTAGCCTAATGCTAAAAGAAACTGCATTCAACGAATATTCAAGTCACAAAATCATTGACAAGCTTCCACGGTTCCTTGTGAATCGTGAGGAATTCTTTTAGCACTTTCCGTCTCATCGATTCGCCGTCGAATATTTGTGTCGACGATTTTAGTGATGAAACGGAACATTTCGATATTGCAGTCGGTGGAACCTTACATAAATGCAATCTGTGTCCATTGATAATGATATTTTATATCGAAAGTCGAAAGAAGTTGTAACTGGTTTGGCAAAACGTGTTGTGTTCAGTGTTTCGTTTTATTGACCTAGCTACAGAGGAAGTGATCACCATTATTGCGACCAATTTAAAGGTCAAATTAACCGTCGTTTCAATTTATATATAAATCATTTTAAATATAACCTAAATACACCTATTAAACAGCGTGAAAGATCCATATTGTTATACGTTTTCAATTACCATTCAAATCGGGGTAAAAAATATATTTAAATGCGCATATATGCATATTTGAAACGCCTTTATTTTTCAACAAAATTGAAGGTGAAACTTCGGTCAGGTCCCTTCAGAGTGGGCCATACATTCATCTCGTAGCCCCTGTCCGTCGTCACAGCAACTGATAGAGGGTCATTGGGGTGCTGTGCGCAATGAGGACTGTCTGATCCCCAAAACGAGCAGGATATTTACAATACTGGGATTTGCATCAAGAGATATAAATACTCGGTGATTGCAACTCGTTTGGTTCGTAAATTCTATATTTTTATACTGTCAAGAAGCGAAACACTTTGTAATAATTTTAATTTACCACAACTAATACTTGATACCGCTGATTCAATGACTGTATCGAAATTGTGTCATGTTGACATGCTGGGTGTATTCATTTAATTATTTTACCTTCAAATAGGTAAAATTTACAACGATAGCAACGCGTTAGATAAAATATTTTTTTATCGTAAACTTGTACGAGCATTTAATAGAAAATGTAAACGTACCTATATTATATATTATTACGAAAACACAACATTTAGATCCTTCTTACAAACGCGGACACAATCTTGCCTCGGATACCTGATAGCAGACAAATTTTATCACCTCTCGACGTCGCGTCCTAAGCAAACGTAGGAAAAACGCATCCGTTGTGTCGATTTCTTATTTATTTACATGTTAGAAATCTCTTTTGAGATTAGATCTTATCATACAACTAATAATAATAATTGTTTAGCTATGTATTTCGTAGAAGTAATTATAAAGATGATAATATTGTCATATTACCTGCGCGAACTGCATATTTGAAGGCTAAGGTATAACGAGTAAATTTTTCCAATTTTTTTTTTTACCATAAATACTGCAGCCACGTATCAAGTACAAAATATTAAGTATTTTTTTTTTAATTTGATATAATTATACAACACAGTACCAAACTCATCAGACCAATAAAGTAATATAGGGACCATGAGTTATTAATTACCAGCAGGATTTTTATTTTTTTACGCACAAAGCGTGTCTGTCAACGCAATGACTGCTCGTTATGGTCGGTACGCCGGTGGGTGGTGGGGGTCGGCGGGAGGTCACGCGAGACGACTGCACCCTGGCCTCAGGTGAAATGATGGCCATTATCGGTAACAATTGATAAGCTTTGAAACTGTCAATCCCAGAGATTGGTCAATAGTTTCAATGATCATTTAACATAATATATAAATATTATAATAGTCGGTTATTACACTTATAAATATATTTTAAACTTAATAGTGCCAATTAACGAATTTCATTTCAACATCATAAAGTGACGTATTCCGTTCACATAGAGTTTAAATTGTACACAGTGAATCCATTTCGTTAAACTCGAATATTATACATACCCGAAGGGTGTTGAATGCATGATATATGTTATATTTCATTCAACGGGTCACAGGTATCCCTCATGCGCAATCGTACAAAGCGATCCAATTAAAACAATAAAATTGAACCTAGACATTTATTTGAGGCTTATTTTCAGACAGTGGTTTTAAAGCGAAATGTATTTTAATTTGCGTAAATTAAAGTCAGCCTCTGGGCAGAGTGAGCGAGGGGAAACATCATATGATTTTTACCCCTTCAACAGTTTTATTTACATTTAATTAATTTATTTTTGGATACACCCCTCTCACGCGAAGCGGGTAAATCGGTTCCTGTATTATGATCATTCTAAGGTTCGGAAAGCTTTTATTTATGCATGTAGCGTTGACACGACGTGGCAGCATGGAGAATTGATACGAACAATATCGAGAGATAGAGCAGGATTCAATGTATTTCTGATAACATTTTTATACCTATACAAAGCATAAATAGTTTGTTACATTAGTTTCAAAGAATATATTACAACTGTCATCTTGTATTTCAAATACAATTATATATTTAATGCATATACAATATGCAAATGCATTACGAATGAATTAGCCACACAGTACATAAAAGAATCGTACTCATTTCTACTAATGTTTCTTATTAGAGTTAGAGGTAATGTTCCGATTTTGTGACGTCACTTTATCTACTGAAGCCTACAAGAAGACAAGTAGTTTTTTACCAGGAAAACTAGAGAAGAAAACTGTAAAACGTGTCGTAAGCGTACATGGTTCTTGCTTCGGGCTAAAACTGTGGCTTTGCAGACTAGTTGATTGCAATATTCTCTTTCATACTAAGCCAGAAACTCTCGTTAAGCTGATACTCTAGGCTCAATATTATGTTGATATTCCTACAGCACAATAAGAAATGCCTACAGAATTGTTAAGTTTGTTGTATAGCCTATTGACATTATAATATGTGCTCCCTATTGATCTATTACCAAACGCTACACACTAAGATAGCGAAACATCATTAAATCACTCGAACACTTTCACTGACCGTTATTTATTACTTGTTGCCAATAACAACTATTTCGCTTGCAGAATGTATTACTGTTTACATATTGAATATGTAAACAGTATAACATTTTATTTAACTTGAGTAAATAATATTTATTCAAGTTAAATAATTGACTAAAAATTAGGTCCATAAAATTTTATATTTTTAAAGTAAATTACAAGTTTTCATTAAGATTTTTTTTAATGAGGTAAAATGTTTCTATATTTATTTATATAATATTTAGATTTATTTATATTATAAATTCCGTATACCTTATACTTTAAGGTTTTCACTTAAACCATCTAATGGTAGTCTACAAAAAAAATTACCTTAAGCGATAAAACCGCCTTTTGTACTATTTTCTCTTTTTTGTATTATTTATCGGTCAATGATGTAAAATAAAGCATTATAAATAAATAAATATACAACAGTCGAATGCTAAGTAAATCCTATTGACTGTTGTATAATATTTCATTATAGAGATAACTATAAAAAGCTATAAGGCAAAACAGTTTAAGAGTTCTTAATATATCGTTATAATATCGAAAAGTAACTGTAGGACATTTTACTCGAAAAATACTTATTGATCTTATGATTATGATTCCGGCAACCGTCAAAGGCGATCGTTGGCCATTTTCGTTTTACTGTTTGACCTTATGAGGTATACCGTGTTGAGTAAAACCTAAAATAACAATAGCATTTATATAATCCACATACGAGTAACTTTCAAACAAGAGTTATAAAGCAATAAATGAATTGATCAACAAAACATCGCCATCCATTAGCGTGTGATATTAAGTAGATAAGACTCAAAGTGTGGCCACAGTCTTGTCCAGAATGGGTATAGGGTGGCAGGTGTTTAAGGAACTAAGAATAGGATCATATGACCACGGACTCTGGAACGGAGATTACACCCACACGTACTATTTCAGACTTTGGGTTGTTAAAAAAACTATTGTGATGATATTAATGTATATAGTCCCACTCATACTTTCGGGAAACATTTAAGCATTTAATTCGTATTCAAAACAGGAGTGCGGCTCCTATTCGCAACTATTTGTTAAAGCTATTTTTTCCTTTAGTTACTGAATCAGACACGTCTTATAGGTATAGACACAAATCCTACGCATTGGATTAAAGTGGATTACAATTGCGCGTTAAATACCTACACTAGTATAATGTTGCGTCGGATGGTTAGCCAATTGTGGCTCTAACATCCTGTTTCTTTAAATCGTGCGTAAACATTGTTATTGGTTCGGTAGATCATTATTTTCGATTTGAACTACCGAAAAAAAAAGCACACTACATTTCATATTAAAAATATATATTAATTTACTAAAAATATGTATTAGCATTCGTTTTATTGGATAGGACTTTATGTGCTATTCAAAAGAACGAATGTTCATTTTTAACAAATCGTAGTAAGTCGTATTGTTTTCAGTGTAATATTGCAAAGGCTGGCAGCAACCACGCCTCACAGAACTATTATAAGACAATATTATATTCTACGCGTTCAAATCCACAGTTTTCTTGTAATACTAGCCACCATTAGCTATGAACCACAGCATATGTGGAATTGATTACATAGTATGTAATTACGCGACAAAGACGTGGAATACGAAAATAAAATCGTTCAAACCATAAAAAAGAAGCACGCACACGACGTACATGCGAACCTTGTAAGTTTTCATGAACTCAACGATAATAGGTGACTGTAAATACGCAATTTAAGAAATTTACTGTGACTGAGTGAAATTCATTAGTAATGACTTTTGGAGCACAAATTGGGTCCTGATTTTTTATCTATAACTACACGGTTTAATGTCTTTGTTACTAATTATATGAAGTTGGACGGTCGACTTTCGATCAGTGGACAACCCTTAGCAATAATTAATGTAAAAACATCAAGATCATTGAGACGTAATATGACACGGTTTGACCGGTTGAATAATACCAAATGCGTTATAAAAACAACTAAAAATATATGTTACGGATGTCGATAACTATCTTAAATGGAGGATACGGCCGAAGGCATGTTTCTAAGCTTCCTGCAATAATATGCTAGTTAGTACACACACTGCAATTTACATGATTATCTTGAATATTTTAAAATTTTATACAAATAAATGAAGAGATCAAAAGTCGAACGGTAGCAGCATTTGCGTATTAAAAAAACATAGCAGCGTGCTACTTAGCCTGTGATATATTATATCTCCCCGTTATTACTCTAACTGCAACATCCCGCAAACCAGAACAGAACTTGCACATTTCATAACAGATAAACCTATAGTCTCAGTCATTCTCAGACGCGTGCAAGTTATCTTAAATCGACCATATGTAAAAAATGTATAAAAAATAAAAGATAAGTTTCATTTCACTACCTATACAATTCCAGACCAAAATTTTGCCACAAAAACATTTTTAAATAAAATTCGGGAAAGAATTTCAGCGCGAATATTCCCGTCGGCTCCCGTGACTGACAGACGGCGCTGGATGCGAACCCTTACAATCCGGCGAATTGTTTGTCAGGAATCCCGTTGATTCCGGACAACCGGCCATTTCTCAAAACTAACATTAAAAATAGAGAAACATTTTCCTAATCATAAAGTAAGTTATGAAGGTTAAACCGTGTTTGTTTTCCACGAGGGCGTTTCTACTCAACAATTAATTAATTTCTCGGCACCATTTCGAAGAATAAAACAAGTTTATTGACATTTCGTGAGAGATATTTTTAAATCCGTTATAAATAGTTCTATGAAATACAAAAATATTGTTTGCAAAAATAATAGTATTTATTAAATCTCTTAATTGTTTTTAGTGATCGCGTCCTTCTGAGATCTTTAAGTTGGTACTAAACAACGATCTCCAAATTTCAACAGGAGTTTAACCACGCGATTAATTTGAAATGTCTGCGCCGAACATAACGAATTACTGACACAACACCGGCCATATTATTTAATACTAATAATTTTATTTGCATACACCGCAAGCCATTCACCGGCTCTTAAGTAATATTTTACTATCGTCAGTGTGTAAATCAAACTGGACTTAGCAGATTAGATCAAATATTAGCTTGTTCTAAATAAGAAGGGGAGGCCATAAACATACGACGAATGTATTTGTTATAAAGGTACGGAAACAAATAGGAATTTACGTGGTTAAATTATACGAAGTAATTTTTAAATATATTACTTTCCCACGTCTAAGGAAAATAGCAATGGATTTAAACCACTTTAGCACCCAAGTAGTCCTGACACTGAATATGTGCTACTTTTACCTCGGTAAAGAACATGGTGACTTTTTTCTTAGAAAACAATTTTATACAGTAGAAGCCACGAAAACAAGGCATGTACATGGTTTTAAATGAAAACCAACAATTATAATACATTTTATTAGCATCACAGCCGCGTGCAATGACTCACAACACTTTTATTTATTTTTATCACGCAAAGCTAGATTCAAACAATAAATACTCTCAAAGCAAACGAGTTATATATTTTACTGCGACGTAAGCGGTTTATATTCAAAAGTCAGTGACCATAAAACACGTCAATTATATTATAACGTTATTTATTTAGGAAGTTTAAAATTTATGAGTCCATTGTGTGGCCTCGAAAATAATGTTCGACGGCGTACAAACGTCTACAGCAAAGAGCAGAATGCTCGTACCGTTTAATATTAAAGCAAGTAACAGATATGGCGATATTCAAAGCTACAGTTTCCACGAAATCTCACGTGGCATGAGGAAATTCCTCGAAATACACGTCGATTGACCAAAGAGTAAAGTGACAAACACTTAGTCGTCACAACAAACGGTTAACTAACTCAACACATTTGATGCGACGAACGTTCAGAGCTTTGATATCTGAGAAGGTGCCAAAAAGCAATTAAAAATGTTGAAGAGACGTAAAATGTAGATAAAACACAGAGCGGACGAAATATTAAGAGGTCCTCGCCGAAGGCTGGAGTGAGATGAGAGTCATTGAAATAATTCACGCATCACAGTTCACGGTGCCTTGGGGATTTTAATGCTCTCCACTAGATACCTTTGAAGAATAGTATAGACAAATACATTTATACCGACATCAGGAATTAGTATTCCAAAAACAAATGATTCCTAACTATCGAGAATAATATTTATAAATCCATAACAAATTAGGTTATTATTTTTCGTTTGAGCACTAAGATTGTGTGATTAATAACTAGTATTAACAATAAAATAGATGAATCAATACAATATAATATTTATTTTTTGATTCTAACTAATATTATGAAAAGATGAATCAAAAATCGAGTTACATTATCTATAAAAGTTATAGGGCGTGATCAATCTTTTATAACTTAGGGTATAGACATTAGCTTTTCCGGGAAAAATATAAAAAATATTTGCTGACTTCTTGGGAGTTTTTGCTAAAAACTAAGAGGATTTGAGTAATCGATCAAAATGTAAGATTATTTTTTATTAACAAACAGAAACAATAATATTATTACAGTTCAATTCCATAGAAATCGTTGGACGAATCAATAAAAGCTTACAAGTTATTACGTTCACAAAATTTATTTATAGGCAACTATTTTAGAATATTATTTGAACTGCCTTCTTATATATATAATATGCATTTACTACCTTCTTACTCTTACTAAAATTAATGCAAAAATTTATTTATTTTATTAATATATTGCGTTAAAAGGCAAACGGCACAGCCAAGCTTATCGGGAGGTGAGCACTCTTTTTAAGTCTCAGTCTCTAAGGTTTTTTTTTTATGTTGTTTGTTCGTTTTGTGTTTAGTAAAATTAAACGTTACATCATTGAACGGATTTGGATAAAATTTTGCGAACGGATAGAACATGATCTAGGTTAACATATAGCCGCAGTTCCCTCCCGCTAAATTATTGCTGTAGAAAATATTTGGAAATTATTTAATAGGATTTTTTAAATAGTTGATGCTGAGGTCGTACAGATGGCACTATGATTAGCACACACTTTTTGAAACATTTATAATCGTAAAGGCTGAGTCTTTACTATAAATGCGTGCGCGTGAAAACGCGGGCGAAGCCGCGAGCAACACGTAGTTACTAATATTATATACGCTCAATGACTGAGTATCGGACCCCAAAAGAAGTATATGTACTTAATAATACAATCACATAGTCGTAACTTTGACATAAGCAAATGAAACCTCGATATTAATTTCGAACCGAACGCGGTCGAACGTCATTACCCACAGGCATTTAGGTGCAGATGATACGCGCGGAAATCCACATCCGCCGCGGGTGCCTGACGTTAAAACGAGACCTCTAATGACGTTATATTATCCTTCGTGTGTAGTGTCAAAAATAATTACTTTATATTGTTTAAATACAGTTAAATCCGTGTACGCGCATGAGTAAAATACGGCAATTTCGAAAGGACAGATGATTTTGAAATGTGGTTCAGGGAGATTTAGAGACGAATTGAACAAAACAATACTCATACATCTCATTATTCATTCAACGCTTTTGCATCGCTCGTTATAGTTTAGAAGACTAGGTTCATTAATGTAATTTCCATATATTTTTTAATTGTTTGCTCAAATACCAATTACCGTAAATAATAAAATGTTACTATATATGAAAACAAACCCCACTATATGCATAATTTACGATCACGAGAAGGCTGCGGTGCAAGTCGAAATGCGGTCCATGCGTTTGTCCCTTAACCTTCGTTCTACTACAAACCTTTGAATATAGTGAACGTTCTTGAACAAACAAAGCGAATCTAAACTATGGTTTTTTAACGAGCAGCCGCCGCACCAAGGCCGGCCCATTGTTCATTTCACGTGACCACTGGGTAATATTAGAAAACTTGATTTGTACTTGCCATGTTACGAGACACCATTCGCTTTGGCATAGATGTAGTGTAAAACAACTTAGTTGAACAGATTCGTTCTTTACTGTCAATGCTACGAAGAAAACGTGATATATACCAATTATTAAGATTAATTTAAGATTAACTACGTCGACCTAGATCTACATGTGATACTACAACCAGATGGTGTTATATCTCGTTTAACTAAAAAAATTACGTTCACAAAATTGTTTCAATCTACCGATGAATTCTGTCGAACCAATAACTTTGTAAATGTTGACATATTTTCTATTAGAACCTGTCAAAAACCTATTTGTTCGCGATAAAATTTATCGAGTGATTGAAAAATCAGCACGTAGAAATAAAAGTGACAAAACAGTGACTGGATGAAACACAGTAATAAAGATCACTAAATTATTATATTATAAACTTGCATGCGTTCATGAGAAATTAATATGGACTATGGAGGTCGTAGTAACACTCTGTATGGTACATTAACATTGCATTCGATAAACACACCGAACGGTGTTGCTGTGAGGAGCGCCGGTCACAATACCGCAATACATTCAATGACAGTGTTGCATGGCTCGTTTACACACATTGGAATAATATTCGATGTACACGCCGCCCATAACGTAATGATTCAAATTTGAATGTTTATTAAAATTCTGATTTATATAAAATCTTAATATTACACAAAAAAATAGTTATTGAAAAATATTATATATACATCGCCAACACAAGGTACGGGTACTTACTCAACATTTTCATTTGTGTGAATTTTAAATACAAAAAGCATATGCTCTTATTATTAACAAATCATCGGTTGTGTTCGTGGAAAAACATAATACAACCTGTTTTTTTTTTTTATTTATGTCACTGATTGGAATTTTAAATCCACATTGCAAAGGAAAATACTTCCATATTTTTATTTTAACAATTGTGTGTATGTGTGTGTGTTAAGTATATTTACCTTCGCGGAAACATCAACCATTTTCTTGTCCTCGTCTCATTGTACATGGGGTCGGTGCAATACATTCCCCTTTCCATACATCACTATCCCCCGTCTACTCATTCAGCTCTTATTCTTTGCGCCATTAATTTTTTATCCATACCATCCAGTTTTACTGTCCTTCGTTGAACTTTCTATCTATTAAAATGTACATTTCTTGCAATTTTAGCAACATATTTTTTTTGTCTTCTCAGAACATCACCATAGCAAGTAAAGCGATATTAGCTTATCAGCTTCAGTGCCCAAAGGAGTTCACAAACAAATCAAAAATAATAAAGCGAAACAACTATATCAACATAGGTATTTCTGTTGAACGCAACTGTTTTACATACTTTACTAGACGAACTCTATACAAATCTCTGACAATAAACTAAACTGATATTTTCTTTTGTTTAAATCCAATGGGAAATAAGAAATAATATGTTTAATGATTGCATATTGCTAAAATGAAGATTCGTAAAGTGATTATACTATTATTATGATGCTTTCTTTCATGTTGAAAGATAGTAAAAGCAGTAAAAAAATCAATATAATATTTCTAGACTATTTAAACGTACATAAAGTAATATCTGTCGCAGTCACAACTCGCCGCATACGCTTGTTTACACTAGTCGGCCTATTGACCGCGCAGTTAAATGTCTTGCGTAAATACTGCCCGCGCCTTGCCGCAGTGTCGATACGCTAAACTAACTGAACATTGGGAGCATCTGCCCACTATTTAACATATTGCTGGTGGCAGGGAATGGGATGTTTTTTTTTATTTTTCCTTGTGCATAACTAGGTTTTGGTCCCTGAAACGGAAACTAGATTTAAACTGTAATTTGGGCGACAGTATACTTTGGAGTTGATGAGATATCAAACGCGATAAACATGGAAGAACACGCCAAACACCGCATTGTGACTCAATTATGGGTACTTAGGGATACTCAATGTATATGCGAATGCCTCGGTGGCGTAGTTGTATTGCATGCCCGGTACAATAGCGCTCTGAGGTCCTGGGTTCGAATCCCGGGTCGGGCAAAGTGATATTTGGGTTTTTCTGCTCAGTATCAGCCCGGAGTCTGGAATTTGTGCCCGATATGGCGATAGGCTCGCCCCCTATCACGTCATGGGACGGAACATACTTGGCGAAAAGTGGGTGCCTTAGTTGCGCCTTTGCATACCCCTTCGGGAATAAATGCGTGATGTTATGTATGTATGTATGTAATACAATGTTCAATGCGGAAAAATATCTGATGACTTACTTATTGTGTAACTTATTAAAGCTGGCGGTACGTAGTACGGCGCCTGACTTGTACGCAATAATTTCGCCCGTGCGTCGATACACGCTCAATCGTATGCGAAATTATCGCGATTATCGTCTGGGTAACAATTTCAGTACTTTGATATGACTTTCAGTTCTTTATGAGGGTGGACATACTAACATTCATCGTAGGGCATCGCCCAGGAATCGACTCTGGTCCGCACTAACGATTAACCAAATTAAAAGACTACGATGATAGACTGTAAGAATACTTATAGCTGCGGTTATGTTCATTGTAAGTGAGTAACACGTTTATATTCCAAAAATTGAGATGACAATGCGTTTATTTAAAATCACATAAAGTTTGGCAAGCGTTTGTATGCTACGTTCAAGGACATCTTACATTGTTATTCAGCCAAATCTCATCGACATTATTTGAATAACTAAAGACAAATTAATATAACTGAAACTAAAAAAAAAAAACAAATGTTCTACTGTATCCAACTAATCAAAATTAATATTATGAAAGAAAGAAAGAAATATTATTATTGCACACAAACAGTATAATGTGCACGTAGTATAAAAAAAGAGAATAAAAATATAAAATTAGAAAAATAAATTATAGCTGCTGTGGCCACAACGGGAACCCTCATTCAGCTTCACTTACGATTTACAATTTCGGCCATACCATTCAGATCTCACCTTCGTTTACAGGTTTGTAATAAAATAATACGCTTGATAAAACCTATTAAACAAATATGAAACAACCGTACATTGAGTAATACTATTTACGGGGAAACAATAAAATATTGAATATATCGAAACGATTCCAATGTTTTACAGCCCACTGCTTACATATAGGTACGTTAATTTATTAAAATATCGTTTTCATTTTCGTATTTTCACCAGCATACAGTGGTTAACAACTCAAGTGTCAGCAAAGAATTAAAAAAGTGGCTGGAACTGGCAAATGATTGCAATCGAAAAAGTCTGCTCCATTTAAATCGAAACTTCAAAAATAAAACAATGCAGATATTCGAACGAATCCAATATCAAACACAGCTTTAGCCATGCAAAAAAAATGGTTGAATTTTGCGTGCTGCACAAAAAGGAAAATTCGTTACTATTCTTACGAATAACATGAAATGCTATGAGTTTAACAATATACAATTCTTACAACCTACAATGTGATTTTGGATGACAATATTTTTTTAACTATGCGTATTTGTTATATTAAATCTGGTTTTAGTAAAAAATGTAAAGCAATTCGCTTTCAATAGTTAAGTTCGACGAATGATCTGATAAAGCGTATGTAACGTATTTGGAATTGAATGAACTACGGATTAATATATTATGTAGTAAGCATAGTTTTCCCCGATCCTCTTCTAATTATTCATGCAGGCGAGCAAGCATAAACCGTGGCCAGTAGTACTAAATATACCTAGTCTTGCCATAAATATTGTAATAAAGAAAAAAGAAAATTGTTAACTGCTAATAACATTTATTACTTTTACAGTGTGTCAGTTTAATACATAAATATAAAACAATTAAAAATATAAAAAGCTTATTCGAAGTGGTCTCCATTGGCTGCAATACAGTCCTTTAAACGATGAGGCCAGTTATCAATAGAA
Source organism: Manduca sexta (assembly GCF_014839805.1). Lineage (NCBI taxonomy): Eukaryota > Metazoa > Arthropoda > Insecta > Lepidoptera > Sphingidae > Manduca > Manduca sexta. The sequence continues at coordinate 15,819,571 of NC_051141.1, forward strand.
GCACGCACTCTTTCCATGGGAAAATTCTTCACTGCCAATCGTATAGATTGTTTTAGGGACTCCAAATTATCATGGCGTTTAGAGCAAGCTGTACTCTCTAAAACTGACCACAAATCATAATCCAGCGGATTAAGATCGGGACTAGACGACGGCCAGTCTTCAGCTCTGATGAAGTCCGAAACGTTCGATTCCAACCAAGACTGCGTGGACCGAGCTTTATGACCCGGCGCCGAGTCTTGCTGGAAGGACCATACTTGGTTATTGAACATGGTGATGTTAAGGGGCTTAACTACCTTCTCAAGAATGGTATCTTGATACACTTGTGCCGATGTTTTGATACCTTTTTCACAAAAATATGGCTCAGTCACTCCTTCATAGCTAACACCCCACCAAACCATCACTGAAGTCGGATAATGTCCACGTTGCACTCTGTCGACTAATTGGGAAGCTTCCTTAGAGCTTTGAGCATAAATACGGTCATTTTGTTTGTTAAAATGTTGCTCAATTGTAAAAATTTTCTCATCCGTAAACAAAATTTTTCTGTGACCTCCCTTTGCGTACCGCTTCAGTAGTTGTTTCGATTTTACCACCCTATTCTTCTTTAAATTATCAGTTAAGAAATGGCCAGTGCGTCTCTTATAGGCTGCAAGTCCTAAGTCATCTTTTAAAATACGCGACATGGTTCTAGGTGCTATCTTCATTTCCCGAGATAAAATCTTTTGCTTTCGGACAGGATTTCTTCGAATTCTTTCCCTTACTGCTTTGACCACCTTTTTCGTACGAACACTACGTGGACGGCCAGATCTTTTTCTGTCACAAACAGAGGAGGTCTCATTGTACCTATTAATAGCCCGGTACACAAACATTTTACTAATACCAAGTGTATGGAGAGTTTTAAAAATTGCATTTGGCTCCATACCTACTTTGTGTAATGCTATCACAGCGATTCGGTTCTCTTTATCACCCCACACCATTTTAATATCGCAAAATATTTTACAATGTATTGGCGCCAAAATGAGAAAACACAATGAACAATCGTATAAAAATGACAGATTCGAAATTCAAATGTAATATTTTTTTATAATTAAGTGTAACAGTATTTATGGCCAGACTAAGTATATAATAATCCCAAAGACAACCTGTTCATAATCACTCGGAGTAAACGTATATACCACGATATGACGAAGGCTACCTTCCGCGGCGGCCAGTGTAACGGACAGCTGTCGCATAAAATACAATTTGTGTGACTATATAATAGAGATAGAGAGTAGAGACAGTTAATTTGAGCCCGGGGACCCAGTGCCCAATGACGAATATGAGCGTTCCCACGCTTCGAAAGCAGTGGAAGTCATATCAACGTACTAAATTGTTTCCCAGCCGATAATCGCGATAATATCGCATAGGATTGAGCGTGTATCGGTGCACGGGCAAATTATTGCGTACAGGTCAGGAGGATGTTAGCCGTGTCTCCCCTAGCGACCTCGATCTCACAATAATTGCAAATGAAAATGTTATGTACCACGCGCGGATATAAGGACTCTAACTGGCATAAGTGATGACGTTGGAACATTCAACGCAAGGATGATCTAATCTAAAAAGGTCATTGTTATCACTCTAATACACATTGCACTGTGCAATAGTTCTGTCGCACTCTGAAACTGTTGATCTATGGTAATAAAACTTAGAAAGTTTTAAGTAATAGTATGACTATATTAGAGTTACATCATTGCAATTGCCATTCGACCGTAACGCAAATGAATCCCAGCCCTGTTGTTCGTAACTGTATGAAGATAGGGAGTAGTATCAAGCTATTCGAATTAAGGCAAAACTAAAGCAACACATATTATGGGTAAATAATGTTATCGAAATATTTTTATTAACAGTATGGCATCGAGATCGTGTGGAAGTTTATTTATTGCGGATCGTGCCCAAATAAAATTGGATGTGTGACTACGGCTTTCATACAAAATTTATGTACTTTTATATGAAAATTTAAAGCAACCAATTTGCCGCTTCGGCAACCTTTCATTATAATCGGTAATACGAATGTGCATACAGAAATATTCATAAGAAGTAACACGGTTAATGTTTAACACTTTGAACATTTTTAATGGCATAACAAATTTATTGCATACTAGTACACAACAACAAAAAAACATTTACATAGGTATGCGTCACGATCACGAAATACAAATTAGTAATTATAATTTACGCGCAAATAAATGAATTATCATCAAAATATTTTCCTATATTGCGTACAAATATTTACATATGGTTTTTCACAGGCCTCTAATAATTATCGGAACTACCTATAGAATAGTATTTTTTATCATAAATATTGAATGAGCACATCCTGAATAAAATATATCCACGTTCTGATTACTATTTAACTTAATATGAAACAGCGTTATACATACTTCTGGTAGAATATATCGGCATATTTATTCTAAAAATAATAAAACTTACCTTCGATCAACATGACCACAATTTCACAATTTTGCACCTAAAAAGAATTTCATCTACCTACTCTACTTACACCAAGGTACTAAAATATCTACTTTGCACCTATACATATAAAAACATATATCGAACCCACGGCAAAATCATAAATGGACACAAAACCATCTTATCACAAAAGGCATTTCTCAAGCATGCATTCTGTGACATATTGGCCGGTATAAATACTTAATCAAGATATAAATATTTAAAATTAACAAATAAGTGTGAAAGTTTACAATTTGCTTTCCTTAAATGATTGGTGCGTGGGTCGTCGATGTGTTTGTATGCCATCAACAAGTTTCCATACTGTGTAATTTTTGGCTTTTTGAAATCTCATTCATAAATATTGACATTTTGTGCCAAATGAGAGAATACCAATAAAGTAATACTTAAAACTTTACTATTTAGCCTCATTCACGTTAATATATTTCTACATATTCAATTGAACGCATTTATAGATTCAAAATATAAGATGGTATTATGATTATTATCTCAATAAAATTCACTTTAATGAATTGTTGATTTTATGTTATTTATGCACCATTACGAAACATTTTGTTGAATGCTAGCCATATTTAATTGTATTCGCAGCATTATGAAATGCCTTGAGTTATAGGGTAATTATCTAAGCATGGATATAATTACTAAGTTTTTAGTGGTTAGGAATCCGGTACAACCCGTCTGCCTACTTACTGACACAAGTTTAAAAGGTATCCATTTTTAAATATTACTTTAGTACTTGCCGCGGATACTCTAACATTCGCCAAGAATATATATTATGTATACTGAGGTCAAACATATACAAATTATTTAGCGGTAAACCTCACCTGCAACTATCAAAACTTTATTCACAACACAAACTTGTCGATGTACACAGTATCAAAACTTGCCTTTAAAGCATTAAACTCAAACGCGTGCAGTATGTCTCGAAGGTGTGCTCGGTCAAACTACTTGAATACCCATTTAACATTGTCTACTTTAATCAATATTCTACATATACTAAACATTTGAACGTTTTAAATTCATGTACTTTTTAGGTACAATTGGTATATACCAATTGTATCAATAAAAAGATTCGTAAACTTACGAGAATATTCCTCGAAAGTTTTTTTTTGTAAGCATAGTAGTTTTAGATTTATTTATTAAGTATTGATACATGTAAAAAAAACAGTGAAGGCGAGCACGGGCGCATCAACGCATCCAATGATTTAAGAGTCATGCGATGACTAAGTGCCATCGCGGTGATAAAAACTTCTCGCTACGGGACGTGTCCAAAAAAACGTCGGCCACCGCATAACATACTGAAAGGGACCAGTTTTCGGTAGTTGCCGCCTTGGTGTGTGACGTTGTCAGCTTAGAATAAATTACGTGTAGTGGGCCCATGTAACATGTTGTTTTGATGCATTTATGCATGATTAGTGTAACAATGACAGATTTGAACTGGTTTTATAGTCGGTGTGATTATACAGTGTTGTGTTTTGACTTTTTAATGATAGTAAAAAACGCTCGATGACAAAAATATTTCGCAGATGTATACTTTCATGCTTCATTACTGTGATCAAAGTTAATCGCTAATATTATATGATTGTGCGTGTGTATGTACTAACTCAATATAAGAATTTATATTAATAAATGTACTGCCGTAAACCTACGAAGGTGCACAACAGCTATGTGTATGTCTGAAAACTTTTCCACAATTATAACTAAGAAAACTATCGCGCCTAAACTTTTACACTTATAGCGTAAAATTTCCCAGTACTTACAAAATCTAGCGGTTACATGGACTAATAAAGCTATGGTTTTAGTTTGAAATACATAATAGGAGTAACACAAATAATTATTAATTATGACACATTCTCAAGTGTCCGTATATCAAAGAGGTTTTTTTGATAACGTCATCATGAGGACTTCCTTAAGGCATGTACGTGAAAAGTGCATTTAAGTACATCAACGTTAAGACGCCGGTCGCCGAGTCGCGTGGAGCGCGCGGCGCATCACGATGCTGTCACGCTGGTGCGACAACATACAGCACGCAGCACCATCACGCCATGTGCATTGTTTACATTTTTATCACGGCACAGCTGGGCCGCCATCGTACCCTCACCGTTGTTACCTCGCAGCTTTGCACACGACCGACGTGACACAAAACCGAACCGGCGTTCGCGTTATGGTTAATTGACAGTTTTTACACGTAAATCGCACGCGGCAACTAACATTCCGAGTTATAGAACTTTATATCACAAGATACATTTTTCGATTATCAAGTCCGAACAAACTAAACCCAAGCCGTTGTCATCACAATACAATTCCTGCAATAAAGTCACATTTAGATCAAAAGAACTGAGTAACTAAACGTTAGCATCGTAACCGCCCTACACTGTACTTTTACTACCCGTTTGCCATGTTTAGGTGCTAATTGAAGTAAGATTTTATGCGTCCACAGACACCGTGATTGATATTCCGAGTAGTGACGGGGAGGCGGCTAAGATTATGGTGAGGTAGATAAGAGTGCCAGGTTAAAAGGAAGTCTGTGACAACATAATTTATTGGTCGACGTCTGTCGGAGCCGTGAATAACGCAGTTTTTATATTTTAACTTTTATGTGTTTGTGTCATTATACAAATTGGGCGACCAAGGGCTTGTGGTTAGATATCATCATTTGCAATAGTGAAAAACAGATGATTCGTAATGGTTCGAATTTTAAAACCTGTTTTGAAATGGATAAAAATAATGTGTCACTATTTTTACTTCAATGTTGTCAGTCTTATGAAAAATCCAATGCTCGTGTGCTCGTCACATTGTATTAGACTTGTTGTACGGTAATTAATACTTGTAATAGTTAATTGAAAATGTCAGTAGCGAAACAAACTAGGTAGATAGGTGACTAGTATTCGCAAATTTTCCATTCATTGACCATGTTGAGTATAAACACACAAGGAACTAGAATGCGTTCATTTTTGTAATGTCCACTTGAAATATAAATAACGTTAAATAAAATTACTCCGTTTACCTCTAGAATACAAAAGTCACAACAACTCGTCCCAATAAAACAATGGCGCCGAAATAATTAAATCGTTTCTAGCAGTTGTGGTTAGAATTATTGTTGATAAGCCTACGCATTTTCTCAGTAACGTGAATGTTGAAAATGCGTCATTAGTTTCATGAGTGGTTAAATATCTAGAGCATAGTCATAGGACTACACTGAGTCTGCTAATAACATTAATATTTAGACATTTATTATTAACTAGCTTCCGCTCGCAGCTTCGCCCGCGTGGATTTCGGACTTCAATAATGGAGCCGGTCGCGAACGTTCGAGAATGTTCGTTTCACGAAGCTACTCGCTAGGTGATTCGCTAGCCTCTAGGTGCCAAGCAAGCCGTCTGCCTGTGCGTTCGCGACCTTATATATATATACAAAAATAATCCTTATAGCATGATTCAGTATTCACGCATGATGGCTTATTATTAGCATATTTCATGTATAACTTTGGTGTTTCTATACCGATTTCTATGATTCTTTTTTATGGAATATTTAATAATGTTAACTTTTTAATTAGGGATGACTGAGAGTGTTATAAACGTAAGAGTAGGCAAATATAATGAGAAAGCTTCGAACTGCTAAGCCATCGGGAGTTACACGTGTTATTGTGAGTCAACCATAAAAGATAGACATATGCTGTCGTGGGATATTTTTTACATAATTTTAAGGAGAACATTTCCGTCATACATGATTTCTGTGTAGCTTTAACCATTAAGGTTGCACACGCGACGGAAGCTTAAAAAATTGAGTAACTTTTTCCGTTTTCCCAACATTTCCCTTCACTGCTCTGCTCCTATTAATTATAGCGTGATGAAAAATATACTATAACCAGCACAGGAGTATGACAAATAATTGTACCAAGTTTCGTTAAAATCCGTCGAGTAGTTTTTGTTTACAGACAGACAGACAAAAATTTTACTAATTGCATTTTTGGCATCAGTATCGATCCCTAATCACCCCCTGATAGTTATTTTGGAAATATATTTCATGTACAGAATTGACCTCTCTACAGATTTATTATAAGTATAGATAGATGAGTCAAAAGTCGCAGGTAAAAACGTGAAACTAAAATTTATTTAATCATCAAATCAAACAATAAATAAAATCAGTTTTACATAAAATACTAAAAACTTATAAGATATTCAATACTACTCAGTTATTAACATAAATGGAGTGTACCTACTGTTATCTCTTAAAACATATATTTTATTTATAAGGTATGTTAATATTAAAGTTGAAGACATCGCAATTAGTAAACAAAGTGAAATTGGACTATTTCATATTTGAATAATCTTTTTCGTTGTTTCATTCACTTGCCGGTGCTAAACGTAGTAAAATTCAACTTTAAAAAAGGCAATAACGAAACTAATAAATGGGCAGCACCACGAAGCTCGAATTTTCAGCACAATAAACAATAACGATTCCTGTTAAAAAAATTATCGCCCAGCTTTTGCGATCGCGTATGCAATATTTTTATTATACCGCTTAAAATCCGTAGGCACGTCAATAATGCGAGATAACAATAGTACATCATTGTCCGTCCTCGCAGCTGTTTGGTAATACATTTCGTGATGCAATGTAGCTTGTGGTGAGATATATTTTATATCTCGCCGGATAGCGACCACCGTAACAAGGTGTTGAAACCCGCCATAGTGGCAAACGAAAGTGTGTTACGTTCCGGGATCAGCCTGTGTATATCCGGTTCCAACAGATCCCGGACAGTCGACTGCCGAGGTCTAATAATATCAGCCCTGTATTATATACTTGCCCACTGCTGAGCACGGGCCTCCTCTACTGCTGAGAGGGATTAGGCCTTAGTCCACCACGCTGGCCTAGTGCGGATTGGTAGACTTCACACACCTTCGAAATTCCTATAGAGAACTTCTCAGATGTGCAGGTTTCCTCACGATGTTTTCCTTCACCGTTAAAGCGAACGATAAATTCACAAAGAATACACACATGATTTTTTAGAAAACTCAGAGGTGTGTGTCCTTGGGATTTGAACCTGCAGACATTCGTCTCGGCAGTCCGTTCCACACCCAACTAGGCTATCGCCGCCGAGGTCTACTCATTTCTCATCAGTCGACATCCTGTTGGACCCCCCTCCACTGGCTATTAGGTGCAACGGGGCCGCTTTGCCTTGCAAGTGTAGAAACAATGTGATATTAACCGCAGTGTGACGCCGAATCCCGTGCGAACGATATAATAACTGAATTAGCCGGCATTATTGTGACGACTATGTCATCTGTCTATTTTATATATTTAAAGCCTATTTCGTCTGACTAATTGCCAATCAAATATAATATATGGATAATATGAAACAGGCCATCAGAGACATATTAACCGCATGGTGAGCAGAAAACTTTTAAAATTGTGTAATGGCTAAAAGATGTGTGCATTGCGCATTGGTACAAAACGTATCAACAGCATAAAATACATGTTGATTGTGTACGTACAGGATTCTAAAACAAAATATGTCACCTTGAATGTTATCGAGAAACTTAGGGGAGACTGAATTCGTTGGGTAAACGAAGTATGCTTATATTAAAAGGGATTTGAAAGGCGTAGGATGGAAGAACATACGACAGTCTTTGCATGTTAGTCATCTCAAAATACAATGCACATAATTTCCGTATTACAAGCGTCGAATAATTTGGTAATAACACTCTGACAAATCACACATGACTGCCTTTTACTGATAACAAAATAACGGTAGTTTAATTTACACGAAGAATATGAAATAAATCATAACTGTCACACAGCATAAACCAATTTAATAAAGGTTAAAAATATTAATCCAATTATAAAAATATAAACGAAAATCATGAATCAAAAAAATATTCGTGAATGAAATTACATTCAGAAATACGTGTGTCGATGTACAAGAGCGGTCGCATGCCGCTGGGCTCAGAGCCTGTATTACTGAATTAATATAACTATTAATAATCATGTCAAATTATGAATTTCGTTTATCTACAGTTTGCCGTCAAAATATACGCATACACTAATTAGGCCTTAACACATTGTCATATTTTAGTTATGTTTTGCATCACCATCAATAATTTACTTCAATGTCTCCATTATTTTGACCTGTTCTGTTAACCGAACTAGCGTTTGCACCTTGCGCGCATCAATAAGCCGATAATTATGCGATGCCAACGACACAGTACGATTTATAACTCTATTTACAATTTATTGTTATTCTACCTTTAACTGATATTAATACTGCGTGATAGAGTATTTCCGGGATAAAAGTCCCTCTATGTATTTATCCGGAATAAAAAGAAACCTAAGATCCTCCCAGACTATGTCCATACCAAAATCTGTTATAAACTTTCTAAGCAATGAATTTTATGGTAAAAATTGGTCAGCAAAGTGTAGTAGATATATAGCTCAAATTAATGCTTACGGCTCACGTATATTACTGATTTTCTAAATAATTTATAAACTGAATCTAGACTCGATTAAAGGAGTCGTTTTTCAACTACAGCGGTATACTCATATCATTAAAAGCCTATGAAGTTGTAGCAAACGTTAATACATATAATGTGCATTAATGGTCTGGTGACATGAACATGATATGTTTTATTATAAATCGCGTAATTTTAAAATATTATTAGTAATTTTCATCGAGAACGGGGCCAAAATGTTTTGAAAACTTGTAAAGGAATAAAATGTTGCATTTAAATACTATTACATACTTTGGAACATGAGCTATGACCCGTAATCACAGTGATTAGCTTAAAAAATCAACTCTTTGACTCACTCGACTTCACTGTATGGTTACTGTATAATATATGATATGACTAATTGAAGTAAAAAACTGTATTTAAAGTTTAAAATATCAATAAAAATAAATCAGGCATAATAAGACCGGCGTCACAGGACATGTTTTAAAGGTGTTCTTTATGAAAGCAATTCTGCCGTCGAAGAGGATAATCACGTTAATCTCGTTTATTGGTTGTTTTAGGAGAACTTAGTGTTTGAAGTTCATTTTCCTTTGCCGGCCTACAGTGAAGATCATTGACCAGCTACAAATAGACTGACCTGTCATGAACCACTAACCGAAAAATAAAATCGTTGACTAAAAAGTTATACAATAACCAATTTCAGACGGGCTTTTAGTTTTAATTAAACGAGTGAGAGTTATTTTTTGTTATGTTTGAAGGGCATTACAGTAAGGGGAAAGTTAATCACAATATTTTTATATTATTCAATCAACAGCTTTAGCTGCAGGATTTATTTTTAAATTTCGTTCTCGGTAAAAATCAGCTTACGGCATTCAGTGATAATCTGCCTTACTTATTGAACAATTTTCAGATTCGGAATCAAATTGCGTATTGAAACCAACTAACATTTTAACTTAATTATATCGGATGATCGTAAACGGTATAATATCTCTATCGCCACCAACTCTTCGTAGGATGTGTTGAGTGGCTCAGTCGCATAACAATCCAACAAATAAAGCTGTATGTTCTCAAAGCGCACCAGTGAACAAGATTTTCACCTGCTCACACCTGCAGCAAACGGCCGTCGCTTTGTTCAGTCATTGCAAATCTAGCATAAGTGATTCCAAAGGGCTCTATGCCTACGGTTGTTAAGAATTCAAACTGTGTGGACCGTGGACGTTTATCAGCCATGCGAATGCGACTGCGAGTGCAAATCGACATCGGTTTTAAGCAAGTCAATGGCATATAAAATTGATACTGGATTACTTGAAAAGGTTTAAAGAAATGTATATTTTTTTTAATTCTTGTATTTATGCAGTGCGTACTCATTATAATAACATATATGTGGGAATACTTAATCTAAAGTTTTAGGCTTTTTGAGTTCCTGGCTGGCTGTAAAATATATTTAACGACTGAGAAATGTCAGGTAAAATTAGGACGTATGAAGAAAATAAGATAAATAAAATGTGTAACGATTAACAATAAAATTGTCCAGACGAAGTTCGCTATTTTTCAAATGCAACATCCCACGTACATATAATTTATTATTGCTTATTACCAACGGCATGTATAGCTGTCGTCAAATTTTCTGTCACACAATTGAGATTGTTAGATATAATCATCTGTGTTATCACTGTCCCCATTCGCTGGCATTACACCACACAGATTACAAGAACTTATCACTCTCATTTTTAAAATAAGCAAGCATCGACGAAAGACCTGCGAAGACTACGGTACATTGTTCACGGTGTGGTTTGAATAAAATTAGTGTAAAGTAAAATAACAAAGTAGCTTCATCTAGTATCTTAAGTTGGTTGCGTTATAGAGAGCACTTCTTATCTGCGCTGTACACTGCCTTTCTTTTCCAGCGCGTTATTAGATGTGCGGCCAAAAGACTGGCGTGTGTAGCCGTAAATAAACATGAAAAAAAAATATTAAAAATTGAATAGACAAGTAGCTTCTTGTTGAACAGTTAAGTGTGGAACAGATTTATTATTCGAACAAGACATGCGAATTGCATAAACGATGTTATATTAGTTTTGTTTAAAAAATATATGATCACGCGTAATAACACGGGAGGGAGATATTATATTATAATATATTTTTCTGATATTATTAACATGTCTGTAATTAATATCAGAAAGGATTTTATAATTTAACTGTCATACGATTTCATTTTGCGTAAACTGGTCAAAGCAATCTTAAACTATCTACAACACATTTCATTGACAAGTATTAATGTCACTGTCATGTTTTTAAAATCAATGTATTTCATGTGTTTCGGCCGGGTCCATTGGCCGCGTGGGCCTCAGCTTGGTGAGCTCAGTGCGGACATCAATCACGCAAACACGCGACCCCGATACGTAAATACAGCGCTATCAAATACAATTACTATTGCCTCGACACTAATCGACACGATCCTATGGTAGTTTTTGTCATATGTGATGCAGAGGGCATGAATGTGTGTAAAAATTGTATTCAACGATAGTGTGAAATTATCACCAATTATTTGAGACAGTTGAGACAGTAGGTTAGTGTAAAATTGTGTCACAAAGTTATCGTTTTATATATTTACAAAAACTTGATACCTTCATAAGAAAATGTTTGTGTTGTACAAATTGCGCAACATTCATTTCATAACCGAAGAAAGTAAAGAGTTGAAACATTGTTATGAAAACTTTTTAACACCCTTATATATTACTTTTGTCAGGATCAAGTTACGTAGTTATATCATACCTACATAATATAAAACAGAGCAAGATTCAACGTAAAGTTTATTTTAACTCTTTAGTGGATTTAAATAAGAGCTCGTTTTTTAAGTGTTTTTTGTACTCCCTAATTTATTAAAATTCATTTGCAAGTTTTGACTCTAATAATTTGACCCCTAAATCTGTAGAATCCTCGGGATAACAAAACTTCCGACCAAATGGATCAACTATGTTTTTAGCACCATCTTGGATACGCTATTTTGATATTTTTTTTCGCCGTCAGTTGACCATTATACCCCGAATCCTACAATTGTTAGAGCACCACCAAACTAACCTATGCCAAGGAATGACTACAAAAATGGTATGGCGGCCATCTTGTTTTTTACAATTCCGTTATTTTTTCTAGGGTATAGGTGAATATCAGATAAAATTTAACCTCGCTTAGTCTTAATGTTTAGCTGTTCAGTTTTTCTTAGAAAATCCTTTAATTGTTAGTAGAAGTGCGTAAAATAATTACTCCGCTATTTTGGGCCGTCCAACATATTGGAATTAGAATAATATCACTTAGCTACACCATGCATTATCATTTAACTAAACGTGTATCCAAATTTACAAAAAAAGTGTATCTCGATCGATTCGAATTTAAAATTCAGTTGCGAGAAGTGACCCGAACATACATTCAAACAAAAATACAAACTTTTATTCTCAACGAATGATAATTGATGATAATACAGATCTCGGCTCTACTTAATGATCAGCAGTCAGAGCGAGGAGCGTCCGCTTGCCTTTCATCAATATTTTCTAATATTAATATACTCGAAATGGTGGCACGAGCGAATGTATTTTTAACATATCAATTAAGCGGAACTTTCCCAAGCCGTACAACGCACCTGCTTCCTCGTTCTGTTATTACGGTTTGCCGGCCGCCAGCCCTGTCCGAGCCTCACACCCCTATTAGCGAATCCGCCGCGTTGTCCATATGGTATTATGGTTAAAAGCGATTCGGTGTAGCCGGCGCCGAGTATGACATATGCGTCCACGGCACACCGTGGCCGCCACTCACACGCCGCGGTTTAAAAATAACTATATTGCATTAAACATTATTCGTAGGATGAAGTGTTTGTATGATCTTTTATCTATTATTTGTATCCCAGGAGTGACATTATAGATAATTTACAAAATAATGATATTCGTTATGGTATTGCTGCTTTAGCAGCCTCGGTAGGCTTCGAATAATATCGTCAAAAAACTGATGTAAGTTTTTCGCTTGAAAAACCACGATTCGCTTGATATACGTATGGTAAATGGCTTTATAAAATCTATTACGGATGTGATTTTGTAGAAATTTGCGAAATGGGGGCCCATTCGTTCCATCTCTGAATCTTTATCAGGATACACGTGGGGAGGCAAGTTACCTACGTAGCTCAATATTAATGCGCTCCCCGCTCCAGTTCTATACAGTTTTAAGAGTAATAAGTAATTGTTAAACCCCACCATTTTCTTAACACCTAAAAAAAATTAAATTTATACTAATTTCCGTGTTATAGGCAATAGTAATTAGGCACAATAGTTTATTATTATAGATAATTTCAAAGTGCGCCACGAACACCAATCACCAGCTAAACTCATTCAACCGCTGACTGTGTTAGTAACAAATACAGGCATACTGGTTCTCAAGAAAACGTAGCAATAAAATGTGTTTTATTGAAAATAAATTAAATAAACACAGAAAGCATTTCGAAGCTAATAGTTGACTGCTTCATGTCGCGATGTCTCCTGTTCCCTACGTGATTCCTTTTCCATCTACGTTTCATTGATTTCTGTACCGCTATGCGAGTGAAAAGTTGGCAAAAGTTATTGAAATTAATTTTAGACTTTAAACATATTAAGTGAGATTTTTAGAATAGCTGTCTTAACAATAACTTTACTGACTCATTTATTCATTAAACGTAATTGAACATAAATAATGTATTGATATTTTTACAAAAGCTATTAAATATTTAAGATGCTATCGGCAATCTGTGTTATCTCTTATACAATGTATGTAAGATAATCTGTAAGAATAAATAACATAGAAGAGATTAAATAATAAATGAATCCCATTAATATTATAATCATTCTACAACGCATTTTAAGAAAAAACAATACAAAACCATGTTCCCCAGCGCCACACGCCACTTTCTAAATAATCTTCGTTTGTCGATCTCGCGAATATCTCAATGTCACACGCGGATTTATTACCACATTATATTATCATTGGACGTACGCCAAATATTTTTATGTTAATAAAATTGTGCACTAGTTGTATTGGGGTTAGCAGTAGTATACCGTAATAACATTTAAAAGCATAAATCTATTTTACGCGCATTAAAATGAAGAACTTGAACAACGGTATGATATTTTTGTTTTAATGCCACGTGATATTTTGACCGGTTATGAGGTTTCATAGCGTTCAACTATATCCTCATTATAACTGAAACCTTAATTGTGCTATGCAACTTTAGTAAAGACGAAACAAAAAAGTACTAACAACAGTCGAAAAGGATGGCTGAAAATTCTCGTTAGTACAAATTAAAAATAAAAAAATTCAAATCTAAAGTTGATAGTAGTAAGCGATAAACTATTATCTATTCCCGTCACTATCCTTGTGAACACCTTCAGTGTAGACCAAGACTAATCCGTATTAACCCATTACATGAGATAATAATTCTCAAATTGAAATACAAGGCTGGGAGATAAATAGGTTTATTCATACCTTGAACATTACATAACAAGAGCGAATATGTCTATTGTCCAATAATAAAATCATTTCAATTACACATTCCTACATAAGACATCGAGATTTATTAGGTATTCTACAGGCCGGCCTGCATTCTGGCCCAATTCTGTCGACTGGTCTACCACACATCAAATTAGGTGACTGCAGTGAAATGCTACCGAAATCCCGTCCGTTGTTTTATGTGGAAGTTGAATAAATATGTCGGAAAGGAATTTCGAATACTAGATAATGCAATCTGTAAATTACGTGAATGGAAATAACTTTTTTATTATTGTAAAAGAAGAAAACTAAACAAAAATCATAATTCAAAAGACATTCTACAATGTACAAGCAACATAACAAAAAAGTTTTAATCATGTCAATATTCAAATTAATAAGTATAGTAATCTAATTAGGAATATTACATAGGTACTTATTTAACGAATGAATTTAACAAATACAGCAGAAGGTGATGCCAGGATATTATATAGAATATTATAGTTAACAGAATATAAAACACGACCAATCCGGAATCCCCCGGGTAAATAGAGGTGTAACCGATTCAAAACATCGCTCGTAAATTGTATATCCGCCCCGTTAGTCGCAACATGACGGGCGATGCTTATATAAAGCACGAATCGAAAATGAAATATTTTATATGGACTATGATCAGTACGACAATAAAAAAGTTACCATTCAAAGAAAAATACTGTATTATATTGTGTTACAAATTTAATTAGGAGTTCTCCGCGCAAGTTTTTTCAATAGTATATGTACCTACATATCTATGTAGATCGAGTCTTATAAAACAAAATAATATGCCCCAATACACGTTAAAAAATTATAAGGTCACACGTAGCTGAACAACATTCGCAAACTGCATTCCTAGTTTATTAATACGTGTACTTATATGGTAAAATTACCCCTTTAAATTAGAACTAAAAGTTGTTAATGATGTTCATCTGCGGCACAACTTTACGTTCGCCCGAAACTAAAATGCTGCACGATATAAAATGTTCTAGAGCTTCGTAATAATAAATCAAAGTTTAATATTTATTAAAATTATATATATTTAAACTAAGTATTTAACGTTTTTGGCTAATAAACTATTATTATCGCTATCGGTTATATTTCCAGCGACAATGTTTGGAAAACACAGATACACTATCATACGATCCTGTCCCTAATTACTTAATTAAAGATGTGTTAATAATGACCTATAAATTCAAATGACACACGACACCCACTGAAGAGTTCACGTCGATTTAAACCTAACATAAGCTCCATAGGCATAGGCTTTTACACTAGTAAAAAGATACCTATCACAATGACGTGATAATAATGAAGCAAAACGATTCGACATTCTATGAATATACAAAAAAATCTATCAAAAATCATCGAGCCGCCCACCAGGAGCGATGCAAAAAACTATCGTTAACTACCCCCGCAGCTTCAACGCAACTTTGCCAACTGTATTTTGTTTGTTTGCGTTACTTTAAAGAACAAAGGTCTCTGTGGCCGATTTTATGGATGATGTGATTTGGAAGACACGTATACTAGAATTTGGATTGTTAAATCCGTCAATATATCGAGATTTATTGTTTTATAAGATAATGGAGAGGTATACGATTTGGATTCAATAATAATTGTTGTTGGGTAAATACCTTTTCTGGAATAAAAATGGGAAAGTTAATTATAAATCTATAAACCCTTATTTTAAGCTTACAATAAATGTCTCTAAATAAATTCATATGTCCAATAAGTTCGCCATTTCCACCTCCGAGATACGGCAACGGTCATTTCTTGCAGCAGTTAGGAAGATGTAACATTATTTGATATGATCCTCGAAGGATAGTGACTACATAGGATATTTAAGATAAATATTTTCTTATTCAATTGTATTCTGTTCGTATGATTATAGTCGAATTTAAGATCATCATTTTTTTTACTTGTATCTTTCCAATTAACCATTCATGGAAGTAACTCATACACTGTCGTGTATTCCCGACAAATACAAACAATGAGTCCCACACAAATTACGAAATGAATGAAGTGTACTAACTACCTGACCCGCGGAGATTCTTACGCGAATGATAGGCGGCCGATTATCCTATAATTAGTCGATCGACCGGACGTGGGCACTCATTTAACATTATAATCCATTAACAGTGGTTCAAATTCATCGCTTATACCTATCAACGTTTTGTGTGACGAGTGCAACCATCCAAATTAATATGATTCGTTAATGTGCAATGTTCAGTATGCCGGTCGTGCTATATTGTATAGGCAATTGAATCAAATCTATGAATATTGTTTAATGTGCATACGAGAGGTATTAGGTATATTTAATTCGTTAATCAGATTGATCTTTAAATTAGTTTAAAAATTATAAAATACTTTATATGTATGTAGTTACTAATAATAGTCTGGATTTTAGGTTTCTTTATATGATTCAGACGATATATTGATATAATTAAATAGTTATTTATTATTACACACTATAAGGTTCTTTTCAAACCAGGATAGGAGTTTTACGCCGGCAGTGCTGCAAGCAGATCCTTGTTCTTTGTCTGCTAGTGTTTACCTTAAATTCAAAAACACTGCCGTACAACGAACGAAATCTAAAGTTGTAGATGGCATTGGCATTGCGCTGGGTTAGACTTTCCTTGTAAGTATTAAGACAAAATATATATGTTAGATAGATGCTATTGAATTCATTGAAAATATGCGATAAAATACAGACCGCTGATAACAAATGATGATTCACGTAATATAACACTGATAGCGCTCGATTCGCAGCCCAATTCCCGAGGTAAAGTCTTCGAAAGACTTGTCTTGGTTTCGAAACTGCCACCTTTCTCAGAAACCGCGCTATTATTCCCGAGCAGATGTTATTAATGACAACGGTTCCAGTTCTAGCAGAAATTTACGCGTTATAGTGTAGCATTAAATCGAGTTAGTTAACGTTTACGTATCTATAGTTGCTTTCCAATAATACATGTAAAAAAATACAATTTGATATTACCGAGTCTCATACATTTAAAGTTTACCGTTACCATGGTTACACTATTCACTACTCGAAGTTTACACGCGCGCAATGTTAGTATCAAATCCTTTCCCTAAAAAAATGTTATAACGAAACGATAACTTAACGTACACTATAATATTTTAATTCTCTTAGCTACACTATAAACAGAAAGTGAGTAGAATAATGCCCTAAAATCTAATACCATTCTTAACATTGTACCGTAATCGTGCGCTTCCATAATACTACAAACAAGTACAAACTAATGTACATTTACATTATTTGTACACGATCCGGTAGTAAATACCAATCACGCACACAATACAAGCCATCATAATACACACAATAAGTTATGGCGTTGGAAAAAAAAACAACAATTTCCTGATCAAAACGCATCTCCACACCGGCCGCGTTACGAAACACCATTTTACCGCGACTGTGCGAACTAGCGGTACAATGTGACTTTTTTTGGACCAATTCGTGGTCTATATACGACAGATGCATTTCGAGCGCGCGGTATAGTGTACACTGTACGTATTACACAGTAATAGGGATGAGAAACCACCAATCAACCGGGGAATACGGCCTATAATTTAAGCGGAAACTCACCGGTCACACTTTTAGCCGCAGCGGCTTTGTCCGGTAATTGGATTATTTAACATAATTTTTCTGCAGTTAATAACGGTGAGAGTGGAACCAGCCTTGACATGGTCCATTGATAGACGCTAATAAAAACGGTAGTCAATGTCGTTTAAATTTCTAAAGACAATAAAATACCTGTATTTTTTTTACTAAGGATACATGAAAAGTTCTCAATATAACAGTTGTTTATAGAGTTACTGCTAAATAGTTATATGTAATTATCTCCGTGAGGGGAAATTATGTTTCTACTCGATTTGCCGGCCAATCCGTTAATTACAATTAGAACTCGAGACGGCGCACCACTAATTACCTGTTATAGTTTTTACTCACACTCTACATCATACTAGGTATTATAAACAGAGAGAGTAGAGTATAAAGTCAAAAGGTAGATTTACACTGGCGGATCATTACTTCGTGTTATGCGGAGTCTGGGGTACCGTAGAAATTACTTGCATATTATAATACAATGTATTAGTAGCTAGTTTTACCTAGGGGTATTTAAAGAGACAATTTCATGTAGATAGATAGTTCCACAACAAATAAGACACCTAACGTTCAATTTCTTTTTCCTTCAAAATTCTTATTAATTTAAATATCAGTGTAGTGGCTTTATGAAATACACTTCCATGTTATGAAAATGTAAACTACGTGTGTGAATTTATAAGAGGCCAACAACCCGCCGGGGACGGTAAACGTTTTTCATGCATGACATATTTCTCGTTTACTTGCCACGCCAGCAAACGTTCAAAATTCACGCTCCAAGCACCGATACCTTCAATTGACGTCTGCGGCAAAGTCAGTTACCTTAACAGGATCTGAAGCTATTGACAATCGTTGATATAAAATCGATAACTTATTTCAAACACTGTTGATACCTTACGCATATTGCCGCATTATTTCGAAGTCATACAAGGAACAATTCAGTCCACAATAAAATAAATAGGGCTTATGCAACCCGAGAGAGCTACTTGAATATTCATAATAACGTTATTACGAATTTTATACGATATCTCTTGCATGACGTCTGCCGGGCTCAGCTAGCAAAACAATCCTATTACGGCTGAAGCTGAGAGACTTCCTCACATGTATGCAAATTATATATTATTAAGATACAGAATCACAGTGACGGTTGTATCAGAATGCACTGTGCAATTGTTAGCGCGCATATTAACCACCACTAATTCCGCCAATGCCAATGTTGTTCGCTTTCTTCAAAATAAAGACAACAACCATTAGACGTAACGACTAACTTCCATTGAACTTTAAAATCGTATGTGTCTTCGAAACGTCTTGTTTGAAGAAGTTGATCATACAAAGTTATTAATTAAACAGAAAAAAATATATTTTTATAAACATTGAAAATTCCAAACAGCCATAATAAACCGGTCACATGAATTGTACTATATGTTTATAACGAAGAGAAAAATTAATATAATTCACAAGAGCATAACTCTTACCAATGTGGTATTAGGTTTTGAAATAAAATCAAAGGCGTAATTAACTGAGCAAACGAAGAAAAGTTCACTCAATCATGACGAGCTAGGTGACCTATCGTATAACGAAATGCAATATAACTGTCCGACTTCGTTCTGTAAAGAGATCAATTAGCTCTTATAATTAAACGGGGTAATCCAATAAACCTGTTGTCATTCGATAAATATTAAGCTTTCTAGGAGCGGGGTATTCTCATTTTTCACGGCATGAGAGTTAAGTTATTAACTTTTCCATTGTTACTGTCTGTCGATTAATTTACACTAAGCCGAATTGGATAATCTGCATTTGATACCTGCATTTCATTGCTTAACCAATCATTTTGTTAACGATAGCTTTTTTGTTACATCATAATATTAATTAATATACAAGCATTACAAAGAATATTTTCATTACTTAATAATATTAATATTTACGAACCATTACTGCTTTCATATCACCACGTCAGTCCCAAAACACCAAACACTTACAATAAAATATAAAACGTTTGAAAACATACAATAAATCCCTGAATAGTCCACAAACAAAACTAATAAAAGTTTTCCCCGCAGAAACTTGAGCGCGCGCAGTTCTCACTTTTGAATTATAAAAATCAATGGCTCGCGCGCTTGGCTTTGTTACTTATTAACGCCTAACTCGATTATTAAATTATTTATTTTTCTTAACACCAAATTAATTTAGGGATACTAACACAAAAACAAGTAAGATAAGCCAACCTGTCTTAAAGTAAAATTTATCCATGATAATAACATAGAATATTAATCAGCAATCGTTTTAAACTGAATATGTTAAAAGTACAATTCTTAGTCGTTACAAAAAAGATACTATGATAGAGTATAAATAATTCCACTATAGAAGAATGTTATAATTAAATTCGAAATCGTATAATTCCACGTCCACGGTATCTATTAATCTACAAAATGTTTGTACTTAATTATTTTCTATATAAAATGCATTCTAAGAGTTGCAGAGGTCCGTATCATTAAAATTGCAGTCAGCGCATATTAAGCCGTAAGTTATAAATTGAAGGCGTACATATTACGTCGTCTGGGTGAGGGAGGTAGGATAAGGGGCCCGTTGATAGCACGACTACTAACTTCGGTATGAATATAGAAACGATTTATACAACTCCAGATGTTTTAACTTTGTCATCTTTGAGTGCCAGTTAGTGTAAAATCAGTGGTAAATGTTAGCGCAATAAAAATCCTTCAATATTTAAACTTAAATAATAATGAAATTGTATTACCCCGTCGACTTTACATAATCTCGATGAACACGGTCAAGGTATTCAAATTGTCCAAAGCGACGTCAAGGGAATACATTGCAAATCATGCTCGATGCCGCATACGAAGTCACTTGGTGATCCGAAAATGTAATTTAATATCGCTTGGCCGTCGTAGAATGGGAATGGTAATGGTGTGGGAAAATTAATATACTACATCTAAACATAATGATTTGTTTAACCGCTAAATGAAATTTAAAATTATGGATGAATTAATAATTTAGTTATTTCTTAACAAATCAGTATATCAGGAACAATAATAACTTTTCGCCAACTTTTTTACTACGTAATTACTTATACTTATTACGTCTGTAAATCTTAATGCTATACATAATGCTTATATATTATAAATTGTAAAGTCTAGACACTTAGGTTCCGTAACTTTATGCATGAAAATGAAGAGCATTTAATCATGTGTTTACATTCCGCATATATTAACATTTGGTTTCGGAACCTTCTCCGACTAGGGTTTTCGAACTGTACTCAGTTGTAATCATATTTAAGAAAACAACATTTTCGTTTCAACAACATCTACCCGTGATTTGGTTGTTTCAACCACGTAATAAGGTCGTCTAGACAAGGATAATAATGTTATAATGACGTAATGTGATTACCGATTACTACAAGTATGTCTACAAATTAGGGTGAGACTCAAATGTGAAATACATTTTACGAAAAACTACTTAATGGATGGTTGGAAAATAAATTTTGTGCAATGCTAACATTAGAAAAGAACACATAATTTAACTCGATGTAAACATGTCAAATTGAAAATAAGGTGCATTCTGAAAAATTTACATTATATTTGGGACTTTTATTGTTTCACTAGCATTTTTAAAACACTTTCAAACCGATTATAATCAATCTACATTTGTAAAGAGTCATCGCACCATTGAAACCGGTTGATGTTTGCAAACGATAGCTCGTTACATTGATTCGTTAGAGCGTCGGTAGCCGGTGGCCATGCGAAGATCCCTAGGGCGTTCCAACATTTGCTCTTATTTAACCCATACTAGCCGGTGATTCCACAAAGGGAGCACTACGAATAGATGCAAGATAAGAGCTCGTTTACTCAGATTGCGTGCTAAAATGGATTCTATACTGCATACGTTCGAGTATGGTTTTGTTTTATTGGATTGCGAAGATGCGTTACGTGAATTGTTAGATTGAAAGATTTAATTTCCAATATACTCAGGCGTTATAATTCAGTTTAAAGTATACCACCCTAAAGGAGTCTTTGGTACAGAGCAATTTCTTTGTCTTTAACTTTATTTTGACTTAAACTAATATGATGATTTCTTATGTTTATGCAAATGTTAGACATTAAAATAAAACTATTATACGGACTTTATCGTGGTTTTTATTATTTTTCTTTAATCCCTAAAATAGTTTTATTTGAAACTAATATATGTCATCCTCTGCAATAAAATCATTATTTATTTTTTTATTTTTTTTTTATTTCCACATACAACTATTTTACAGGTTATTTCCACATACAACTATTTTACAGGTTATTTCCACATACAACTATTTTACAGGTTTAATAGCTTCCATTAAAACGCCAAGCGGCTCTATTTTCGTCTCACTTTTGCATTGGCATTAAACGTACAACGTTATTACACAGTACACTCGATGTTTAAACTTTCCAGTATAAGTTATGTAGATAATCCCTTTTGTTATGGCATAAAGCTATTTGCCAAAATGCGACTGTATTCCCGGAACTTTAAATTTCGCAACACGGTCGCTGTGAAATAGACATAACAAAATGAACGATGAGCAACATATGTGAAACGTTTTTGATACTGCAGTTGCAGACTCATCAGCAGTCTGCTTTTATTTAGCGCTTGATTTAAGACTTTTCAATATTTTCGAACTAGATACTAGTATTAATGATATAATTTAAGATAGATCGATAACTCTTTATTGAACACCACATAGTAGAAGAGAAAAACACAAACCAATTAATTATATAATTATAATAGATGGTGCTATCGCCAAGATCTATGTCTTCAAGGCAACCATAGGACGGAATTATATCTGCTGAGAAGTAGGAATGTGTGTGTATTTATACAATATAATTAATAAACATTCATATATTGATATAAACATAAAAATAGACATCATTTTTGTCCTTACAGTTATGTATGACTAGAAAATGTATCTTCTATACATATATCCTGGCAATTTGGATAGGCAATTCGTGAGGGTCAGGCATTTTCATTTTTTCACAATATACCATCAATATTGCTACTAGCCTGTTTGAAAGTAAAATAAAAAAATGAGCCCGCTCTTTTCCACTCTCCATTCTCATTTTCGTGAGATAATAATTTAAACAGAGTTTGTAAACTGATTACCTGCACGATTAATAACTTCAATAAAATACAGCTTTGCTCATAGCTGCAAACGGTGAAGTTTGAAGCGATGCACTAAATTACTTAATGTTCCCAGGAAATAGAAGCCTTGCGAAGCCCTTCACATTATCCCTTTCCGGAGCATAAAATATTTATATTGATAGGAATATTTTACGCGTAATATTCCAAAACTGGATGTCTCTCGATAGTCCTTCATTTTATAAGGTTTTGATGAGATATAGGTCAGGAAAAAGGTCTTTAGGTATATAGTATATGAATGAACTTGTAATAAAATGTCTTTGGCAGTACTATTTCTATCTGGCTGGTTTTTGGTAACATTAAAAAGGTTACACTTCAAAATAGACAAATTATAAAAATATTTTCAGTTATTTTCCATTTTTTTTCTTTCTGTCAATATGAGTGAATCTAATGTAGAAATATAATCCATTATAAAAAATTATTATAAAAAAAGAAACACTGCAGCGCTAAGCGCGAAAATAATTGCGTAAATTCCGATTTTGGACTCTAACACTATGTTATTAAGAGTAGCAGAAAGTTAGTTTTAGCGTTTTCGATTCGGGAATTTTAATGGCAAAGATGCACCTCACTCTGGTTATCCTGTTACGGATGAAGTGGACGTCATTTTTGAAAAAGTCGACCAAAATCGACATCTCAATAGTTATGATATAAATGAAGAACTGAGAATTGACCACAAATTAGTTTTAACCTAAATAGGTTACAAATGTAAGCAGCTGGGTACACAGAAATCGCGATATTTGGGAGCCGCAAAAGCTCACTGAAAGAAACCTGATGAAATGTGTACTCATATGCGATTCTTTTTTGAAAAGATTGATAACTGGCGAGCTGATCTTGCACATTCAGATATCCACCTGTCTCGATCTCTTAAGAATTCTTCAGGCAGTACCAGGCTAACATCAAGAGAAGACTGTCTTGAGTTTTATATAAAATGCGAATAAACTTTTTTTCCCAACTTATATTAAAATTTAACGTAATCTCTTTATTATGCCTTAACATTAATGATTTCAATGTAAAATAGGATACTCATATGGGTAATCGTATATAATATTTCCATTACGCTTATTGATATGTATCTCGTTGAATAAAAACCGCAATCGTTCAGAAAAACCGAGAATGTTCATTACATGAACGCTGTATGATGTAATTGTTATTATTGATATAAATAATATGCGTAATATAAAGAGGAAACAACGTAATAACAATGAAAGATAATGGAACATCTTATATTTTGGTTAAGATGTTTCGATGATTGCATGATTGCAGGCACTCACACATTGGTTTCACTAATCGAAACCTTGTTCAAACAACATGGTTTATATAAAATTCAATTAAACAACGCTTCAACCCGAAATATACACCAACTGTTAACTATTATAAAAAAATATCGAAAGCCTTTCCAAAAAGAAATAATAACATAACATTTCAACATTAGATGGATCTGGTCAAATTTCTACTTCAAGTATAAAGTACAAGTTGTTATAAGTACTTTATACTTTTAATGCGAATTGCAATTAATCTGACGATCGAAAATAGAATAGAGTTATCTAAATTTGTTCAACATAGCTAAAATTATAATCGGTTAAATATAATTTTTATTCCTCTCTAGGGCATGGAATGTAAAGTCATTAAGTGCCACGGTTTGACGATTTAAACTTTTTCGTCCAGTATAATTGATATAAAATTGTCAATATATTTTTATATTCGATAACACTAGTTTAGTTTATATTTTCAATATATCTACGGAATCTGTTATTTTTAACCTCTATTGTTGAATTAATCATACTAGGTAATATTATAATCGTGTCGTGTGTCGGTATACGACTACATTGTGGCGTATAATCTATTATAGTAAACAACGTGATTCATTATATATGGACAACTTTAGACATATATAGAAATAAATTACATTTCAACTTCAAATGTAAGCCCAAATTTGCTTTACGTTTTAATCACGAATATCCACAGTGCAGTACTCTACTCCTTGGTGGAGCAAACATTTGAATTTTTATGCGCCGCGCAATCCAGATGTCCACGTGCAATGCAGACTATGGTACACGTACACTGGCTTATACTTGTGTACATAATACGGATCGAGTTGCAAGCTGATAGATGATTATACGTATTGCAATTGTCCATAGAAATAACCAGTTCATTTAAAACCCGACAAAGAACAAAATATGAAACAAGATTTTCCTACTACAGTTTGTTACCAGTACGTTTTAGGATACAGATGTGTCTTATACAGACTGTATAATAAAATTATGTGAGCTGTTGGTTGTTATCATTAATAGGTTTAAAGAATTGACTAAATAAAAATATGGATTACCTGAGTTGGCGACCTATATCACAGTATTACATCAATACAGCATAATCTGCGATTTTAAATATATAGATAAACTAAAACTACTTGTGTAATAATGAAGAATAATTAACTAATTAGATATTAAGAATCAATTCGAGACGAACGCAAGTTTATATGCTCGCGAATAAAATATAACAATCAACTACAGTTAGCATATGACTTACCTTGTCGCAATGTATACGAAAAAAAATCTTAATATATAATAAAACAATCGAAATCTCTGCATGCTCAGCAAGCAAAAAATAAGCTTAAAAATCACGTTACTACCTTACTATGTGTAATAAATGTGTGCGTGTGTGTTTAAAATATGTTGTGTATGTGTGTGTTGTCAGTGGCAACTACCAAACAAACGCACTGTGTTTAGAAACTCGCGGAACAAATGTACGTCAAAAACTACATTTCGCAACATACGAAAAGCATTTTCGGTAGTTTTTCATTAATGTATGTAAATATATAGCGCACCATTTCAAAGGGCAAGCGCGTGTCCGCATGTGTAAAGGCGTTTTATACATTACTGTTAAAATAGGAGCTCATACGCGCTACCATCAAAGGCAATCTGTATGTTACAAAAATTGACGCACGAATTCCACGTATTTAACAAACTAATCAGCGCGCACTATAATGTGATAGTCCCAGATACCTGAGTGGTATCTCTTCTCATTGTGCGTGACCCGGCGGTGAGTGCGCCGGTTGCGCGTGTGCTGCCGACTGCCCGGGCCGTCGCCGCGCGGCCCTCGCATCGGCTGACTGCCGACTGCATCCATAACATGCTCTATACACGGTGTAAAATAAACCAATGTATTAAACCGTTTTTGGCAAGTTACACAATAACTTGAAATATTTTTACACCACATACAGATTTTGTAATATTCTTTCGTACTGATTACAAAAATAACAGATAATATTATATGAAAGTCGGGTCAAATGTCTTTTTGAATCAAGTAACTGGTAAGTTTTTTCGGGGCATTCAGTTGAAGAAACTGTAAAAGCCGCCACAGAACTGAATAAAATTCAACAAAAAATAAAATAAAAAGCAATTGTTTTCAACAACGCTGCCAGCGCAAAAACAATGTTGGAATGCTTAGTTCATAATAAACGTTTGCGAAGTGTAGTGAGTCCTTTGTGAAGATATAGAACGCGATGTCGAAACATCACGGTGGATGGGCACGCACGAGCACGCGACGTCAGCGCGCGAATACGTCTCATAAATCCAAGCGTCACAGCGAAATGGGGCGTAACCATTAACCAGCGCAGTTAAAATTTTTTCTTAAATCCATACTGATATTATTAATGCGAACTTACGTCCGTCTGGTACTATCACGGGTCACATTAATCCGTAGGTGCGATAATTTTCTTCGTCTAGTAGAATAATTACTCAATGACATGTCAATTTGAAGGTATCCGCAATAGGCCCTTTAAAATTCGTCCTGTTTTAAAGAAGGATAATTGCATTAGAATTTTCAAATCTATACAATTAACAATCGCCAATCACTTTGTATATGTGTACGTGTTTATTTGTGGATAAAAATTATAGCGCGTTACATTTTTGTAGCTTTAATAGATTGATTCGGTAATGTAGCAACGACTGATGAATCCAACGTGTGAGCGCAAATCCTTCTTTACTATTATATTGTGCAAGTATATTAGAAACTGCTGCGTGTAATTTTTACCTCTACGTCTAATAGAGTCGTGTCCTTAAAATCTTTCGTTTCCTACTTGACTGAATATAGGTTAGGCTGGTTTGTTTTAAGATTCGACGTTCCGAAATTAATGAACTACAGACCAGGTCCAAAAATCCGTCATTACGTAAAATAATCCACCCATATTAATGAGCTACACGATATCCAAACACCAAAACATGATTAGTGAAATAAATTAACCACATGACATTCAATGTAATTAACGAAAATGTTTCCAATTTAAATGTATTGCAAAATCGAATCACACACCGAGTTCCACTACATGTGGGACGAACAAAGCTCAACAGCTATATATAGATTTTTCAAGTCAGTACCATTGTATGCAATAGATTGAGGAGTTGTTTTGTTGGACCGAGTTGGGACCCCCGGCGGCCAGCGGAAGACGGAGTATAGGACAACTCCCAATTAGAGACGCACATGACCTGATAATAATCGTAGGGAGCCGTTATATGCAAGCGGTACTTGACACAGACTTCTATTAGAAAGCAAAGACATGTATTTAGCTATACTTCACAATGTATGTGTATTAAACACTGTGTTCATTATACCATATTCAATATGAATAACGAGTTATATAGAGAATCCGCCGAAGTAGATTGCTGAATTTACTTAAAATTTGTTACAATGGAACTCAATGAAACAAATCGTTATTAATGGTAAACGTGTAGATAACATAATATTGTCTAGCGTGAAAAAGTATTTAGGATAAAATACTTCTCGGCAGCAACATTTGTCGTACAAAACCAAACCAACGCTAAAATTTAAATTATATGTAATCGCAATAAAATGGTGAACGAATAAAACAAAAAAATATTCATTCACATTATAGTATTATTCAATAGATTCTCAATTCTGGCAAACACATATTGTGTAAACTGTTTCAACTATAAAAAATAAAGTTATCGCGAAACTATTCTCGTAATTATTGCATCAGTGGAAAGGAAACGGTATATCGATAACGATCTAATACAAACACCTGTAAACAGTTGTTGTGTGCGGCTTCAATCAACGCGGTGCATGCCATGGCCTCACGTCACCAAAATGACTATGTGAGTTACTTTATAAAGTGTAAAAATGAATTTTTTTTTAATTCAAATAAACGTTGGAAAACTGCGGTTCGTAATGAAAGTGACTATGCAACACTAAACTCTGATTATATTTTTGTTCAAAAACAGAAACTTAATCATGCTTATAGTTATTATTTTATAGTAATTTATATTTTCGCTTAATACAATTTGGGGTAGTTAAGGTTTAGATTAATACGAGATATTTGGATATTGGCAACCCTGGCTCCACCGGTCGGTGTATCAGCCTATAATAATTACAAGCCTCCATAATTAAATTGGAATACATTGACTGTCCGTATTTGTGATGAAAACGATTGCGAAATTAGAGCCAACATTTTTACTACGGAATAATTACGTATGCAAAAAGTTAGAATTATTCAACGGTACTCTTGTTGTTACTACACACTGTACTAGACACAATTTTTTTATAGATAACCTTATTAAAATCAAATTATCAAACCGTAACATGTTATTTTAAGAAGGTATTGTTTGTTTACATAATATTTTTTCATTAATTCAACATATAGAACTCGGTAAACCCATGGCACAGATGTAAATAGAACAGTTGTACAAACGCGTCTTGTGCTAGTCGTAAATTGGTGTTACGCATTGCGCGGGTTATCACGCGGGTTCGTCGACCCCGGCGCGGCTGATAAGGGCCGCTAGTTTGGCTATCAGGTGGCGCAATGCAGACCCTAAACTGTCCGCCTGAGGTGACAAATCAATACCACTTACTTACTACTACTTACTTACTTACGTGATGTTTTTTTTTAATAAATTGTTTTTTTAAAACAAACGTCGCGTTTGTGTATATTCAAAGATAATTGAATGAAATTTCTTTAAACTGGCAAATTTGTATAGTTATCCAAACGAAACGATTACTGTTAATAATGAAACGGCTTCTATCATTAAATATATTGACCTATAAAATGTAAAATTAGACAAAATTAAATTAAATTAAAATATAGGAATTAAGAAACATTTAACCAAGAGTTTGATAATAACATACACACCAAACAAACTTTCTTTTGTATAATGACTACGCACCTTAACAATATTATCTACGTTGATTGATTTGTAAAACAAATACCCGGTCAAATCTTTCTCAGTTATAATAAAATACCTAACAATTGTATATAAATTGTATAGATCGTACAGTGATTAAAATATACATAGGGTAGGTAAAATGGTATAAGCAAGAACATACGTATTGTTCGAAGCTGGAGCTGAAAATTTTGAAAGGCAATAGGGAAAAGACAATTGCCCTACAACTGAGACATGTGACATAGCTGTATTAAATCCAATTAAATGGAAATACGACTATAGGGACGACAGCGTTGTGTAAGACACAAAACGAACTCTTAAAACACGAACCCATTCGAACGATTTGGAAAAAACAGTAAACTACTAACATTTAATTACGCTAAATTATTTTGCGGACAAGAAACAAATAGTGATAAAAAAAACACAGCACTGTTTCCGATCTTTACAATACAACGTATTTCTGGGATAACAATCTAAATAATCCATTTTTCACTCGAACAACTTCCACATAACGAACGCCAATAATTACGAGTACAGTAAAAATATCTATTAAATCTGAACGCGAGCCGGCGACCGTTATATTACATACATATAGGTATAAAAAAATAATTTAGACTCTGAATTCTCACGCAACCAAGACCAATGCAGCAAACAGTGTTCATTAAATGGCAGTGTCATGTTTAAGTGTGCCTCGGGTTAATTTAAACTTTAAAGAATATCGCACCTAATGCCGTCAGTGCACCGGGTGGATGACGAGTGACAGTGGATATGTCAGTTAGTGTCACAAATAATTATAACGTGACTTGTGCCTGGCGAACACTACGAGTACATATAGCTATAATGTCTTCAATACCGTCGCGTCTTCAAATATTAATCGCAAGAGCACTTGAATAGCAGTGTAGTCATTCACGTCGAACGTGAATTAAAAAATAATTGTAATATTCGTTCTTTACTACGGGCACTAGGTGAAGTGGGGTGCGGCAAACCGCTCCATCAAATACGCTTACAATTACAAAATGGAGGCACATTTTACAACTTCATAGTTGATATACAGGGTCATTTTGACATTGCGTTACTAAATGAAATCACACCTTTGCGGACATAGTGCTAAAAATCATCCATTAAAAACTGATGTTTTCATAGAAAATCCTGGTCTTAGTTTTCTGACTTTTTGATCATTTTGAAGTTTAATGCGAACTCGTTGTGTGCGCGAATGTATTTCTGACTCAAGGTATGATGTTACCACTGCAACGAATTCTCTTAGAGTAGTAGTAGCGGCTGAAGGGCGCGTTAATTTAAAATAACTTTTTATTAAAATTTATTTTGTTTGAATCATACACTTTTTTATTTTACATTTACGACTCAAATAGCTTATTGTAGTGTTATTTCCAAGTAGATAAGTATGTGGTTTCATTTAGTAACGTGATGTCAAAACGACTCTGTATGATTCCGATAAACCGCCCTTACTCCATAACGTTTGTTTTAATTGCAACCCAGAGCTTTGTTTACTAACTTATTACCTACGTCATTAAAAATAACCATGATTAAAACAAAATGGTCAATTGGTTCCTATTACGCAAGGAAGTTGATTGTCATTAATAATATTATAATATTATGAGACTTATATGTATATATTATACTGAATTGGATTCCTTATCTATCTCCGAAGTCGCTCCCGAGTCCCGGAACTCTTGTCACATTAACCAACGAAGGCCGACCTTCCGCTCTAAGAGACCACATTCGATGACGTACCGTTGTCGCGGCGATTTCTCTCTATATTCAACGGTTCATTTGTGTACTCACATGCCCATGTGCCAATTAGTGTGTCCATTAGGAACCCGATAGGGCTCATGGGCGTGTTTTGCGTCATCGCCGCGTGTCGTGCACTACTCGGTACTTTCCCTGCCCTGTATAATTAAATCGCTGGTGTACCGCAAGAATGAAGCCATTGTACATATTAAGCCTTTACATTATGGGACTGGGAATCGTAATGCCTAGGATATGAATCGCCTAAAGACAGCTGGCACGTTTACATTACTCATAGGGATACAATATAGACAGTATCTAAACCCAGGTTACTGGAGAGTTAGGAATAAAACTGATATATTGATGTTAAAAAAAAATCACGCTATATATTTTTACTTTGTTGATACGTAAGCGATGCGTCGTCATGGCGACTGATGGACGTTCATTGCTTGTCATTGTTATGAGGTTCATTCACAAAAATTACACACGCGCAGCATGAGAGTGTTGTTCGCACCAGCTCGGGGTACGCGACCTTTAATGAAAGGAAAGAACTCGGAAGACGAATTGAGTATAGATAACTATCAAGGCTAAAAATTTTAATGTCTAAAGACTGGAACATCATTTCGTTAACGCAATTATGGAAAGTTCAGTCATAACATCTTTTTTTTTTTACGTTACAATGTTAACGATGCGACGTCGGCGTCTTGTAATATTACAAAAACTAACTAGTATAATGTGAAATGAAAAATGTACAAAATAGTATTATGATACTCGTAACATGTGAAATTAAAACACCTACGTAATATCGCTGCGACAGTTACACAGTATTATCACGTGGCTTACACACATCTCAGAGTCCCTCCTCTTTTTTGGCGAGATCGCCTCAAGCGTTAACCCATCTCTAGTCAAGTTCTAAAATAATTACAGGTACAATGACAAAGTAAACAGAATTTTATTCAATTAAATTTTACGAGTATTTCACTTCCCTGGGGTAAACACTGGAATGTTACATAATCCTCTAAGATTATCGGGACCCATTAAAATCATTTTCATTGATCTAACCTTATTCGGTACAACATTTCGTGATGTGGGTAATAATACAAAAAATCATGCATCCGAAACATTCGCATCCAAGAACCTCACCACTAACTTCGCACGAATTTCAGTCGCAAAAATAGTATATCATATTTCATTTTCAGAGAATAGTAAAATGCAATAGAGGCACTGTCACGCCGTTAACATGACTTAATCAAAATCCATGTGCAATGCGCTAGTAGGAAGACCCGAGTCTGTATGAGCGCGCCGTGTAAGAAGCTTACGCTCTGAGCCGGACAAAGCGACTAGTGCGACTGCTATAATACCGCGCTGATGTTATGACGTCTGCATTGGCGAATATTAACTACTGCTGCGTTTATGTTGCCCTAGTACTCGATCAGGAAATTCTACATCGTACTAGCGCGCCTTAGCATGTGGCAGCCCCGAAACAAAGTACACGTGAATAGTTGCTATCGCTTGTCATCTAACCGAGGCTGGAAGTACCAGAGATAACTTTAACAAATTTCTTCAAATTATATTTCTGTCATGAGGCTTATGACGTCTGTCTTAGTGATATTCTAGTCTTTACTGCGACGTGTATGTTATCCTGGTACTCTTTCACGAAACTTTAAATAAAAATCTTAAGAGATTAAAATATGTACCAAATTTCTCATAAATGACGTGTGCCTTATTTAAGATATAATGTTTAATGAATCGTTCACTTCGGTTATTAAAAGGCTTTATGTTATATTTGACATGCAAACTGAATTATATATATCACATGTCTCCAAGTATTTTTAGTGAAAATTTCCCATAAACCCGAATGGTAAATAAAGGGGAAACTATGAAGTATTGTACTTTCAAATTGTTACCAACATTAAATTTTTTAATTAAATTTTTGCAACACAAATAATAATTAACATAGGACCTTATAATAATGAGCCAGCGATATTGTAAACCCTATGCAGCTTTCGACAGTTTACTTTGTCCCAGTAAGGTTGTGGTTGCGTTCTATCGAATGTTTAATTGTTATCGAATAATGGGGCTATTAATAATTAGAAATGAATTAAGCGGTAGTCGCAAGTTCCACGATAAATCCAAATAGTAATAAAGTAATATTTGGACAAAATTTTCTTTTTTAATTTATCGTTTGTTAAAACGATTATTGTATTTTAAATACGTAAATGTTTTAAGACTTGTGTTTCAATTGGCATATAGAAATTTTAATATATATTTTTTCTGTAATGTAATACATTGCTTTTGAAACAGTCAGGAAGTGCAAAAACAAGTTATGGACAGTGGAACTTTCAATTCATCTGCCCATTATCGATAAATATTATATAAATACGTACGTTTTACAGCTGTGTATTTCCCAAAATTAATGTGCGCAACGAAATAGTTTTATACAGTTACGAAATTGTGTGTCTTTTTTGGTTTCTAACACATTCGTTCCAATTATATGAAAATGAATGTATTAAACCAAAATGTATATATGTTTTGAAAAGCGTCATGTACAAAACTCAAAGAGAAAATATGGTCGCATACAACCGAAGCGCAGCCAGTAGTCATAAACAGCTCCTAAAACAAAGGACAATGCAGCCAGCGGCAGACGGATACTAATTAAATTTCATATCCACGTTCAACAACAATAAATCAATCCCACCGGCGGATTTACTTAGCGCTCAACCCCAGTAGGTACTGCTCGCAATAATATACGACACAAAGAGGTATTTCCAACTGCCAACACTTGGACAACAACGTCATTTTCAATAACAAAACAATTTACAAAGCCTTTGTAATATTAATTTTGATGTTTGGATATTTGTTGCTCGTCCTATTCCAACTGACAGATTTGATTGCAACTCGATGCATATAAAGACTGAGAGTAATTAGTGCGACCAAAAAAAAAATATGCTATAGCCCAATACTCTGTTTAATTCAAAATACTGTTAACATTAACAAATGCGAACAACGTCGCGCGTATCAGTATGTTTGATTATATGAAGTATTAATCGAGTTGACAAATAATGCAGCCATATGGACAAATTTAATTAATTACAAACAAAACAAGATTTCAACGGTGCGCACGATTTAAACCATTGCGGTGTAAAAACAATTACAACGCAAATAAACAGCTTTAATTAAATTTGGTTTGCATAGGTTTTCTAGGCGTCGCGTCGGCGGCGTTTGCAATCTATGGGAAGTTTCATGTTTGTGGACCAAGATATCAATTGAGGATTTCGTAACAATACCGAGCTTGAACTTCAATAACGTTTTGATAACGTAAAGTTTGTAAACGTGTATAGACAACATAATGACGAGTGTTATATGTTACCACTTTAGTCATAAAACATTAACATAGATCAACGCTTCGAATTTAAAAAAAAGGACATCGCCTGAAATAGAAATATGTATCGCCCATTTTGTAAGATGCAGGAGTAATATTACATTTGGCGTTGGAAGGGATACGTCGATTAACGAAATGCACGGGTCGCCGATCGGCGCATCGCCGTGGGCTGGCGCGCTCGTCAGCGCTAATCTTATTTGGTCCCGCCGCTTCGCCTGCGGCGATCTGTGCATGCACGACACCGTCTCGTACGAACCCGATCACACTTCACATAAACTCATTACAATGTGTTAACGGCGCAACAGTCTCGCTCATTTGCTTAGGGCCAACTGCGCCCTGATAGGCAAGTTAAATTGAAACTGATTTGTCAACTCATTTAGTTTTCTGATCCATGTTCTATAATGATAGAATAAGGCTCACGGGTGCTATTTATCTGATTGCAATTTAACTCGATATGTCTAGTTTAATTACGTTTAAATGAATTTTACATAAAGTTTTTCGCTTATGTCTACACCTCCCTTCATAATTCTATACAT
This sequence comes from Manduca sexta, assembly GCF_014839805.1. Classification (NCBI taxonomy): domain Eukaryota; kingdom Metazoa; phylum Arthropoda; class Insecta; order Lepidoptera; family Sphingidae; genus Manduca; species Manduca sexta. The sequence continues at coordinate 15,854,691 of NC_051141.1, forward strand.
ATACCAACAAAGTTAGAATAATTAACTTGTGAATATTTGTACCGTTTATTGAAAATTCTTCGTAACCAACTTTTGCATTTTATTTTTCAATATCAATGTAACGCTTAGTATAAAAGACTAGCCAATAGCCATGCCTAGAGACTACACGTTGAAATTGGTTGTCTCTTATTCATAAGGGTTATTCTATTTATGCAAGTCGGGATTTATTACTTGAATGGTTCCCAATGAATACTAAAATGCAATACTGCTGTTGTCATTCTTAAACGCAATGCAATTTGTTACTTGGCTTTATGTTTCTTCTGTGACATTGTTCACAAAATTATAAAATAAAATGAGTACTTAAAGTAAACTTGTGATGGGAAAACTTTCAAAATCAATAAAATCACCTTAATATTTTTTTGCTAATTTCCTATTTATAACGCGCTGTAGACCACCTATGTATGTCATTGGTAAAATTCTCAAGTCGCGTTAACAGAAGTTATAGGAATTTATAAGAATACATTTATTTTAAACACAAAAGATTTATAAAGACGTATGCACGCCGCTCGTGATGCGCATAAATGATGTACAAAAGTCTTTGTTAACGCCACAAAACAGAAAACAGCCTACGAGGGCAAACTTTTTAAAAACAGTTACGATAAACGCATCACACTCATCTTGCGCGAGAGAAAATCACGCGTTACATAATAGGCCCGCCACGATCCGCTCGAGGCAAGGTTCAGTTAATTCAGTAGGCAAAACTGCACCGAAAGCGAAGCTTTACATTACATGTATAGTGACTAACGCGGTACCGCGACCGTGGTGATAAAGTGTGGTTGTTGTGCGCCTGCAACCGGCTAACTAAACCATAACAAATAACAAAAATAAACAAATTATAAATAACATGTATCGCGCTGTGATGCTACGCGACGCTGCTTCTCGTTTGTACTGAACCACTGATGGCCTGTTGAGTTGGACGGAGACACATAACACACACACACTACGACGTTATCGATTCTATGCTTCCCCTCAATTTCGAGTCGATACAATATTCACACCTATTAAATGCACTAATTAAATGTTCACAAATGAATACTATTCACATGTGTGATCTTATATATATTAACTAACGCCACGCGACTAGGTGTGTATTGTATATACTACGAAATTGTAAACGTTTATTAATAATTCAACGTTAATATAAATGGAAAGCGAAACATCAATTACGCCGCAGTGCAGTCGTCTACTAATTAATAGTTGAAATGCCTACAAAGTGACGTATTCATTGTTAAAATAAATGTGTGCAGCAAGTGTCTGTGACGAATGTCAGTCGGATATATATCAAAACATTTGCACGACATTATTAGTGATCGGACAAATAGGGACATCTATGTGAAGTTCTTCTAAGTACATACGAGTCCAACGCAACAGTCTGTTTTTAAGATAAATTACAAAAGATATTTCGTACTGGTGGACAAAGGCTTCGCTTACAACTTTTGGAGCAATTCCTTCCGATATGCTTGATATAAACTATAATATTTTGTAATGAACATTTTTATTTCTACTTTAATGTTGCAAATGAATTTATTTGTGCACTAGTACATTCTGTAAGAGTTCATAAATAAAGTAAAAGAAACACGTCAAGTGGAACAACAGAAATGTTTTTTGCGTTGATTTCAACAGTAAAGCTAGTGTAAAATTAATGTCCTAAATGTGTTAAGAAGCAGCGTCGCGTAAAGAGGCACGGCGCATTCGGAGCGCCGTCGATGGCGGCTGGACAACATCGCGGGCTCGCGGCAGCTGTTTGTGTTCGTTGCGTTTTTATGTGGGCCAAGAGTGAAGGTCGCCCTCATTATTTCTATAATGCAAACCGGCGGCCCGATGCACAATTACCGACGGCGCGCCATTAAACGCCGAGCTCGCAAAAAATGTTACGTAACCAGAGAAATGTTGGCTCAGTTATGAAAACGAATTTTAAATTTGTGCGTACTTTTTGACCGACGGAGATCAAAACTTACTATGCGGAGTTTTTATTTGGCCGATTAATTACCTCCTTTCTCTTAGTAAGTTCATCGTACTATCGTTCTATATTGAGCGAGTGGTCAGGCCAGATTCTAGATGGCCCCACCGTTTGACCCTCGTTGTGGAATCGGGCCGCGCTCCTATCGCGTTTGTCCAGCATCCATCGACGGCGATCAATTGACACTTGACCCCTGCGACGCTTTTGTCGCGACCTTGGACTCTTAAACAATTCTCGCGACACCGAATATTGAACTAGGGTTTCCACTGCGAAGTTTTTTTTTATCAGAACAATCAATTATCCTGTCAAGTATTAAAAATAACATGTAAAATAAATTATAAAGTAAATCCTTCGGAGTGGTTCCCCAGTACTAACGCGTCGGTTCCTTACTCGATTAGTTCAGGCATCAGTGTTAGCAGCGATATTGCGTTTTATTGTTAAAGTTATAAGATTCAACTCACCCTGCGGCTGTTGCTGTGGAATGTAAGGCGTGAGAAGACGCGCCCTTTTCTTCTCATATCCTTTCTGGGTGATGTCACCTGTAATTATTGAGTTTTGTCAGTTTATTCACAAATTGACATTAATTATAATTATAGCCCTTAGTGTCGGGCTTGAATTTAAACAAAGGTCAGGCAAATGGCTTTCGGTTACTAATACATATAACTGTAGATAAAATAGAAATCAAATAATTCTAGCATTCCTTCCCAGTATAGGCTTTTGATATACTTTACTCTTTCCCAATAATCTGCCTTTGTACACGATACAGCAATATCAAAACACAGTGATAACCTAATTAAATTACAACAATAATTACTCATTTGGAGCTATAAAAAAACATAGCATTATACACAGAACAAAAATAGGAAACGTTCATTCGGCCTTCACGCGGACGGCAACAGACTCACGTTAAAACTATTAAGTAATCAAATCACGCGCCGACGTGTGTAAACAATGTGTTCATAACATTGAGAACCGAGGAAAAGTTACATTATAATCATATGCAACGCATTCGGGAGTATTCGGAATATTCATTACGTTCAATGATTGCTGGAAAGGATTGATTAAAACATATAATCTTACGGGCTGTGTTATCACGTCATTTACGATATCAGTTTGGTAACGATAGTCCTACTCCATAGAATGCAATCAATTTCTAAGTCGGCGAAATAAATTAGCAAAACGCGTTGTAAGAGATGTAAATTTACCGATGTAATAATCTCGTAGAGCCACTTGCACGTTCTAGAGCTATTTTTATAACTTCGAGGTAGCTGCTGCGGCAGAGTAAAATTATTATTACTATTTTTACTGCCGAGTTAACACTAATTATGGGTTAAATAATGTATTACTAAACCTCTCGAAGTTGGAGGATTAAGACCCGAGTTCAAATTAGAGGCAAAATATCGAAATTAATAGCAATTCGTTTTGTTTTTCTTATTCTAAATGACATATTCATGGTACCGGCACTCTGTATAAACGAGCATTATATACAATACCTAAGCAATGTATAAAGAAATTTAAAAGTTTAGGTGACGTATGAAATATTTGTTTTGTACTTCGACTACGTATTTTATGGATTGCTGAATACGCGTCTGGAATGAGTGCAAAAATGGTTACCGTGCTCACCAGCCGCTGCCGTGGTGCACTTAATTGAATTGAAGCATTTAACGAAAAACATTCATAAATGTTTCGTGTCTAGCAAAAAGACAATGATTTGCTTACTTGTAGGCAGGAACTTAACGTGCTGCAGTCGAATCTAATTGGAAGCAATTAACTCAAGGGTAATTAAAAGAGGTGTGCTTAAACCTGCCGTGTTTTGGAAATAGGAAGGGCGACGTCGCGTCGCGTCGACTAAATTGACGCCATTTGGTTATTTAGGAGAAATTTCACTAAAAATATTTAACTTTCGATAGTAAAATATTAGTTTTGATAGAATACTTAGATATTCTGGAAATCATAGTAATTAAAACTTAATATAAAATAGTTGAACCATGTTTAAATATAACATCACAAAATAAAACTGGAAAAAAAATACAATTCAGCATCACTCCTTGCTATATCTGGAAACTGTTAGCCGGTGAGTAGTACACTCAGATTACATTCGCCCTGTCGTTAGATGGAGTAAGAGTTTAGACAGTCGAATAGTAAACGAAATCCCATTAGAAACATTAGTAATTCAATATAGAAATAACGAAATTGCTTTTAAATTTCTACTGTAAATACAAACAAGAATAACATCTTTGAAAAAAATATTTTATATAGGAAATCTCGTCAAAGTGCTGACTGCTTCAAATTCTAAATACAAACACAAGCAATTTTTATTCCAATAACGAATACAAGAAACTAACGTCTGCGCCAACGAAGGATAAATTATTATGCCCCAGCGCGTTTATCCACATAACAGCGTACAACCACAAATTCGCACATTCTGTTTGGTATAATTACCAAACGAGAATTCAGTGCCTTTAAATTGATAACAAATATCAATTACATGAAGTAAATCAGTGTCACACTCAACACAATAGGCTTTCATAATTAGATTGCGATGCGATGTCAATCCTGCGTATGTCGATGCACCCCGTGGTAGAAATTGACTAAATTCATTAATGGCGCTGATGGCGAAGTATAGTGATTGCGGCACCGTAATACACTTACATGGACAAATTGCACGACCGAGCTCTGGTTTCTAAAACATCGCAAACGAGATATTTGTTATTATAATACTGCAAGCTTGTCAGGCGATTCTCGTCATGTCATAATGATAGGCGTTTATCAGAATGCTTAGTTTTAATGACGCTATCAATTGGAGTAGTTGCTAGCTTAGCGCAGTTGCCCGCAGACGCGTTAAGTCGACGAAGCGCGCTCATTGCATCACAAGTATTCCTTCCCCTTTTTCGTTATAATCCGCCACTTTAAATTTCCTTAGCATGTATTGACATCTGCACATCTGAGACGATAATAGCTATTTTATTGTGCCGACGTTATTAAGGGTTTTTAATTTCTATCCGTGTCGATTACAGAGTTTTGTTTTGTAGTATAAACACTACAGATTGCATTCCCGCGCCTAATTTACGGTGAGATTTTATCTTATGCTTTAGTCCATCATGCCACGCCGGTTTAAAGCGACAACCGCTGGGACGTCAACTACATTGTTGACAGAAATTAACCTGGTTAACCGTGGACAATATGGTCGTAGCGTCCGTTTACACAGCCTATCAATACTATCCTGATTACGAGCTTTCGTGCAAAACAAATATTGACTTTCGAAATTTCAGTCGCAGTTTCTGTAGGTATGTTATTTAAATATATTTTTGATACCACTTTCGTAGCTCTATTACACTAATAGAGCTCGAAATTGTTAGGTTTAGGTTTTTATTTCCATAGATTTCAACGAAAATATGAAGGACATTTGACACTTACGGTTAAGGTTGTGTGTATGATTCTACTGTATTTAATTTTAAATAAGAGCAAAATAAATAATTCATATGCACAGTTACTTATGACGATTAATCAATTACTAAACCTGGCAATTTAATTACACAAACATGAAACTGTATAACCTAATTCATTAAATTCACACCAATTATGACAGTGATGGCTCCGTCTCTGACATTAACCACACCTATAATTATCTTTGATAAAGTTTAATATTATTTTCAATACCAAATATCAACGTTATAGTCTACATTCTAGACTGATATGGTTACCTCGGGGACGACTCCGCCTTGTACATACATGAAAGCTATTACATTTATTAATAATTATATGTAATGCACCTTTAAACATAAACATGCGCTGTTAATTATTACGAACACTCAGCGGAATTAATTACTATAAGGGTTGTATTAAACGTTTCACAACTGATGAGTACGTGCTGCTTGTCACATAAACGTATAAGTCGATGAAATATAAAAGTCACACTTTTGTCTATGCTCTCGTCTGGTATCTCAAATGGTAATAAAACAAGTCCTATTTACATTATTGGTTCAATACGATAACGATGGCCCTAAATGTTGAGTTGTCTATTATTCACATTGTTTTAAAGATGAATATTGAAATTGAATTTTACGGTTGTATCAGGTCAGGTGCAGTAATTACGCTGTGTTAATATAAAATATATCACACTGTACGTGTTTTCCTTGGCACATTGAAACACTGGCCATTGACAAACCCTTACATGCTGTTACGCCAAAAAATATGGTGGAATAACGAATTACAAAAGGACATCAACATACTTTATTATAACCTGGAACAAAAACAACGGTGTCAGTGTCACGTTTCTAAATAAAAATCCTTAAAACTCCCAAAGATCATGAGCGAATACTAGTGGCATTTATACATTTATTTTTTCGCATACGTAAGTTTCAATGTGGCGAAGGCAGCGCATGCAACCCCACGAAGCGACGACGCGACGGTCTCCGCTTTTTTATACATGTATATTTAAATTGAAAACGATCTCATCTGAGGTAAGCTTTTCGAAATGCCTATTTTTCTGTGCTTTTACGCTAATCGAGTCGTGCTTGCCGCGATGGCAAAGACAGTTTAATAAGAACATGAATGCGAAAATCCAATTTCTAAAACTGCTTAATTACTTACAAGACGTCTCCTTTCACGATAAAACCCCGGAAGACGCCGCAACAATGAAAAAAACTAGCACTATTCAAGTGAACAACTAATGTAACCTTTAAACATAACAGTAATATATTATTGCAAAGTAATTGCGAGTCGCGACGCTAATATATTGTCTGACCGGCCGTCGAGAGGCGTCATGATAAGATTAGATTGTTTAATTGTACTATTGCGAACGAGTGGGTATCGATTGGCGAGTCTCTACAGGTTTAGTGCATTCGGTTCTGTTTACGTAACGTTAACTTGTGTGGGGTATTAGTTACAGTGGGGTGACGGGATACCGAACACTGCTAATCCCTCCGCCCTAACTCTTAATTTGTTAAAGGGCATTGACATTCCACGTGACTGTCATGTTAGTGTATGAGAATACAGTTCAATAATTTCTTATAATTACGCTGATGTTAGACATTACAATAAAACTAATTATATAAAACCGCGATAAAATCAGCAAAGTTTTATTTTAATGAGAAGACAGTTCTTTTACGCATACAGGGATGTTTGGGTTGTATGATTATAGTGTACAAAGTTGATCATATTTACCGATTCTGGTTTAAAAATATAAGACTAGACATATCAACAATTTATAATAACATGCTTGTGAATGTTACCGAATGGGCAAGCGAAACAATTCTTCCTTCAGTGGTATGTTATAATGACAAATCCATTCACGATCAACATTTTTCAACACAACACATACCAGCCAATATTAATACATATTTTACCATCTAAACTAAAGTTATAAATAAGCAGTCTGTGAGCTTGTGATGTTTTGCCTTACGTGTAATATATATCAGGACTACAGAATGGATTCTAAAAATATTTCTCTAATAGATTTACACACACGGTGACATAAACTATATTTCATTTTACCATGAATATTTTCGATTCGGTTAAGTATTCACAAGGACGGAGTCGCTAGTCCAACCTGGTGAATAATAAAAATGTCCCAAAGTCTAACTTTAGGCCTACCTAACAGGTTTTACCCTTCTGCAGGGGTTTTTACATACAGCCGCTTGAGAAACTCGCGGCGATAATCTAACGCTCACGCTCCATAGCCTCATCCCGAACTACAATCCTTATCATGAGCTATTCTATAAACATGAAAAAATCTTTAACGAATCACCGCGCGAACGTCACAGCACGCGTGTGAGAGAAATTTGTTTGCAAAGGAACTAAGCTAGCCAAACGCTGCAGATACTTATGGAAGCAAAAATGGGTCTAAGGTTACACACGTGGGCGTTGCGAAAACACCATAAAGCTATCGCCGTGTCGCGCCTCGGCAGTACTTTTTTATATTAATAATAATCCTTATGAAGCTTTCAAAGACAAAATAAACTTTATTGCTCTGCATTAAGATCTTTTATCGTATGGAAGCATTGTTGAGGTATTAAGTATTGTGTACAGTTTGTTTGTATGTAAGCGTTAAATAGTAAACTGTAAATCATTCATATTTTGAATAATTGAGAATACCAAAAGTGAAATTTTCATTGAGAGCTAAATGTTGAATGATTGCATGAAACAGTAGGTACCATATTATTAATTGATTACATAAATTGGCAGGCTCCATGGCGTATTTGTATTCCGTACGCGGTACGACTTCCACTCTCAAATCTCGGGTTCGTATTCTAGGTCGGGCAAATAGCCCGGAGTCTGGAATTTGCGCTCGACATGGCGATAGGCTCGCTCTCTATCACATTATGAAACGATATACATACACAGGGCGGAAATTGCCTGCTGTTTAAGGGATAAAATGCGTCAGTGTGTGTGACTTCATAAATTGGCTAAGAAAGTCAATTTTAGTTATTCAAATCAATAAGCGGTAAATAGTAAATAAGGTAACGTGCTAAAACAAAGTTTGATAACAATGAAATCCTATAGAAAAGTATACTAAGGATTAATTATAATTAGAAATATGTACTTACAATTAACCTTACCTAACTTTCATTTGTAATTACGATTGTTTTTAATTTATTTCATGATTAAATATGATTCATTAAAAAGTTATCGGAAACAGGTTAACTCGTGATATTGTTCCGTCAAGCGGGCGGTATTATTAGCGCGATTAATGAGCTTAATAGTAATTATCATTGACACCCACAAAATTAAATTACCATTTATATTTTACACGAATTTATATGTTTTAAATAAATATTACTACTAAATGATCTATGTAAATATTAAATGACAACTTATTCCTAAGAATCAATACGTCAAAGTTAATCAATTTATGAAATGATAACACGACGGTTTTACGTATTATGTATCGTATCGATGCCGGTGCGGAAGGTAATATAAACCTTTCAAAGTCCAAAGACTGCAGACGGTCTGACTGAAGCGTTAGACAAAGCGGAACTAAGATAATTGTGTTTTGATCGATCATTGCAAGTCTGCTGTTCGCTACCAACAAACACACATACAACGCTATTTGTCCTTAATTTATAACATACTTTATAGCTGTTTCAATACTTTTGACTATAAAATAGTTTCTTTTAAGGCAGAATATTTTAAAACAGATAAAATATACTTTAGAATACAATTATAAATTATTATCATCCATGCAATTCCAAATCATGGAGAAAATAAGGTCAGGAAACATTGCAATAAATCATAATTCCACGCGTGAATTGTGTTTGTGTGTCTGTCAGAATACGACACCAACACAGGCAGATACAATTTGATACAAACGATTCCACAATATCAAATGATGTATACTTATTATGTCAATATTAATTATTGTCACAAATAGGTTCTATGGAAGGAAATAATAAGGAAGTTGAGCGGAACATTAGAAAATTTAAGAAAACTTAACGACAATATTAATTTTACATAAATTTCTGTCGTTTGAAATAACTGTCAGCGATAGACAGAATGCGCACTGCAAATTCATAGTTAAGATAGGTCAATGTCTGCTGGATCAGCTAGTCCGACAATAAAATAAAAACATAAAACAATACACAGCTATAACGTGATACATCCAAATAGCAGATACGCCAACTGCAATACCCGCACAGTATTAAACAGAAAACGGCGCGCGAAGGTGTACTATTTCAAGGATTACCAGTGTTTCGTTTTTATCATCAGGAATATGCCTCGCACAGATTTGCAGCAGTGCGCTGCATAAATCCACTACTGTTAACTCCAAGCGAAGAAATGGATTATGTTTTTTCAATCATATTTCGTCAATACCTGCAGGATCTAGTTAAAATATTTGTTTCAGTTCGTCGCACATGATTCAATTCGTCTGGTTCAATGTCTGCTAAGCGTCTGAAAAGTTTTAAATGTAGGTATACGTACAAAAGGCTATATTATATCCAACTAGCGACCCACACTTTCATCGCACCGGTAGCAGCGCGTATTGGTGACTACATTTTTTCTGTCATAGTATTACATAATACACCGTGGACTTTTCTGTAGACCTATAAAAGAGGAACAATTCTACCGTGCATTATTTTGTTATATCTTAAAAGGATTAAGGAACGTTTTGAATGAAAGCTTTTTTCCGCCTTTTTCAACTATCATCTTAATTTTCAAGCAATGTACACAAAACATTACAAAAGAAAACAATTTCATTCTACTACAATCACTACAAAAGACTATCTTCCTGTGTCTCCCAAAACATTAATTCAAACCTGTCTAGACACGAAACAAGATCGCAAAAACGTATTAACAAAGCAAAAATAAAACATGAGCTCCGACGATAACCAAGTTAACATCAGTCGGTTCACACAGATAAAAATCGATAATGCAGATTACACACGAGATTTATCCACGCGATGCATTTTGGACATGAAATTAGCTTGACGGGGCATTTACACACGTTAAACTCATGAGTCGAAACTTGAAAGTTAGTTTCATATCCTTAATTAACTGCTATTGAGCAATTCTAAACAAATAAAATTAAATTAAAGCTTTTACTTCAAAATAATAAAACAACCAACAACATTTTCCATTAGATCGTCGACCTGTGAATATAAATATTATCAGTAGGTAGCAAACAATAAACAAAGTAAATTATGGCCACGACCAGCAAATCAAACATGTTGAACTTTATTAAAAATAATCGTCCATGCGCAAGTCTGTATCGGGGTTTGGGTTCCGCAACGTACTACGCAATGATTTTCTGCGTTAACGTAATATTTACATTTCTTTCCATGATAATAGAAAATAATTATTATTTTTCTTTTATATGACTTGTACGGAACTCTAAAAATATCGACAGTCGACTATCGACAGATGGACGCATACAAATGAATCATTATCGCCGTACGCGATACCGAACGTCATTGTTAAAAGCGTTTCGCTTACCTCACATCGATAGCCGCGGCATAATCTTATCGCGCGCCAAATGTTAATTCGTAATCGATACAGGAACTGCGACTCGCGCCCCTGCCTAGTCATTATTTAAAGTAAAAGAACGGAAAAAAATATACTGTCAGAACAAAGACTTCACCGCGACTGATGCTCAATTGATAATGATCATGTAGTCATTACTTTCCACGAAGGTCTTCAGAATTATCACAGCATTCTTTATTGACTGTAATACGTATGCTGGCCTCCCTATATGATTTACTAAAGTAGATCACGACAACGGTCTTTTATGACCAGACGCATACTACCTACGTACTATCGTCATACAGTCTGACACAAAATAGCGGGAAATCTGCCGCGAATAAACTACCGCATTTTTACAAACAATATATTTGAAACAATCTTATGAAATACCTACAATATTTACGAAAGACGACCAGCAAACATAATACTGCAGGCTTCACACCCGCCAGGGCCCATCGATCGCGTCGTCGAACAAGTATGAAACCCAAATTCGTTTCTATAACTTTAGCGTTTCCGTTCTCGGTAGTTTGTAAAAAAAACTTTTCTCGGCTCTTTGTTGAAGTACCATTGTCGTATGAAGATTCAGTTAGGTTTAAAGAGCTTTATTCTTATAAGAAATATAACACATTTCACCTATAATGAGATACATAAATTTGTATCTTAAAGTAAGAATATTAGTTAGTCTCTGTTACTCGTCGCCACAATATTAACTTAAGGTGGTAGCTCAAGGTCCATTTTCATACATTTTGTTTCGGCTTTAATCTGGGTAACTAAACAAGTATTGGCAAGTAAAGAATTTAAATTCACGTCTAGTTAGTGATTAGTTCTCGCAGTTGAAAGAAAAATGTAAAAATAATTAATAATCATGGATATTTCGGCCTTTAAAATTTCGTCATATTAAATTCACAATTCACTGTCTTTCAAAATGGTAATTTATTATATAGCTGTGCACCCTCATATAGAATGATGTCCTTTTTAATAATTTGTTCTTGGCTTAATTATATGTAGTTGGATTTATTTCAAAGAGTATATATTATTTCGTATATTTAGAGTTGTATATTAGATCTGACATTATTAGTGGTGATTTTTTGTATTAAAACACTTGTGCTATTTGTATAATTGAGTTAAGTTGAACATTTGTTTTTATGTAAAGTTGTTTGGTTGACACATATATGATACGGATAATTAAATAATACGTTAATATTTTTTTTTTGTTTTCTGCAATGAATTTTAGTTAGTTAATGCAGCATATCTCCAGTAACATTCAGTTACTGAAGACATGCTATGCTCTAATGATATTTACTTCTCTACATGCCATTATCCTACCCTAATGTAGGGTCGACGCAACACACATTTCCAGTACATATAAGTACAATTAAATATATAATAATGTAACGCTTGTTTTGTAACACTACGTTATATTTGTACTAGTAAATGGCGTATTTTTTAAAAACATTTCACATTTTTAATACCGACGCGACGGAGGTCAAAAATTCAAATATAAATAAAATAAAAATTCCGTACGCCACATTAATATCGACAGATTTTCCCACTGTCCCATTCAAAATATAACAATAGTTTTAAACCTCCCTGCAATTTGGGACTGGAAACAATGCTTCGTCCGGTTCGACGCGACGGTCTAAAAACATTCAACGGTTACAAATGCATTAACGCTGGCGTCAAATGTACACAGCGTCGCATCGAATGTTCCGAAACTTATGAAATACAGGTTCAGACTCATCAGGGTTTGTTAGATGGCTGGCGTGATGGATCCATATATTTTGTTTTTTATTTTTGGGGATGACACGCGTTATCTCTACCACCACTAGGAAGTGAATGGAAGGGTTATGTCGGTTTCATCAGTTTTACTACGCAATATCGTCACTCGGGATTACAGATGCTATAATTGACCCTGTGCTTGCTTCTGTTGTAAGTAATTGGTATATGTTCTGAGTTATTTATAAAATTAAGTAAAAAGATGTCTTATTGACATAATTGTTTATTTCAAGGTAAAATAAGTAACTAGGCAAACAACAACATTCAAATATTTACAAAAATAGAACACATTAAAAAGAATATTGGTCACAACAAAGGTTATATTCTACAACAGCTTCTTCATCTCCGCCTATCACAGAAAACAAGTAATATTAAATAGGTTCTATTTAGAAAATACGAGTACAACATCTGCAATAACTAAATACTACAGTACCCACAAACCTAAAGTATTTGAAAAATAAATCACATCCTGCAGAGCAAGAGCCGTATTATATACCAAGAATGAGAGAAATGGTTTGATCACATGTATAACGTACCAAGAGTCCTAGTCAACGCGCGTTACAATCTCTCGTCGTCACACTACGCACACTGAGTGCGCGGGAGTCCCGAAATTGTGATATACATTAAATAATGAGACGAGCGTTTAATAGGCGGTAATATATTCTCCACTCCACTGATGGTAAGCGATACGACCGCCCATAAACAGTAGAAACACTATCCAATACCTTAAATTACAAAGTATTGTTTGTTATTCCAATGCGCTCGCCATCCTGAGACAAGAGGTGTTAAGTCTCATTATATCCAGTAGTTATACGACTACAATCGCCTTCAAACCGGAACACAACAATGACTACAACTGCTGCTTGGCGACAGAAATAGACATTGCGGTGGTACCTACCCAGGCGGACTCCCACATATGAGAGACCCGCCACCGGTAATTGCAGTATAATATTGTTTCAGATATTATCTATTTTTCTCACAGTAAAATCATGACACACTCATACATCATAAGATCTTAAAATACGCAGTATTAATAAAACCCTTTTGCCTTTGAATTATTTCTACATCTAGACTAATTTATTAGGCCAACAATAGAATGTGCTATCCGCTACTCAAAAAAGTTATTCTACTCAATTGTACTGTAGTAAGAAATAGTTTAAATTTCATCTAGATCATTGGTAAACGGATAGTTTAACGCTTAAACGTCGACTAAGAGCCCTGTAAGAATCGACCCACCTCGCCGCGCTGCTTTCTAAACAATAAGTTATAAGTTGCATTTGAGAACTTCTTCCGCGTTGTGTGCAGGGTGTTCGCACAATAGTTATTTATTTTGCAACCAAGGCATGTATTTTATTGAGAACATTCATTGTACTATCCTAACGTACTGCATGTAATAAAACGGAATGTGTTTGCTCCTTCAATGGATCGTTTGATTTTGTTACATGATCTGATTTTATATGGCAGCGGACGGGGCAGGACTCGTTTCGATACGGACTTCACAACTGCTGTTAAGATTGTTATTTAATTCCATATAAATACTAAGTATTTATTATGATTATATTTATGTTCTTATTGTTAACGACTATTAATGTGAATAGTTATTAAAAATGTGTAGTCCGTAAAATGATATTGAATAAGAAATGTGTTTATAAAACTCGATTGTATTCCTGACTTCACTCTACCGGCGGAATTTACATCATTGACAATTCAATAGTAAATGTCGCCAGGTTTATACTAGGTGTACAAACACGTCTCAAGTGAATAGAATGGAACATGTTTTGAGTTTAGCTTCGTCGAATGAAATGGCTATTTACATTAAAATGGAATCCAAAGTAAGAATTATTTTTGAACTCGGTTGAAAAGTTTGACAAACATTATACGGCGTATTGCTTAACAAAACAAAGGATATCCTCAAAAAGACGTAGGCTTCCCTACACACATAATTTTAATTAAACCTTGATTTAATCACCGGAATTAACCTTTCAAATATCATATTTATTAACGTGTAGAAACTAAATTAACCGACGTAATCACTGTAATGAGTTAACTTCAGTTCTTGTGAATTAATTTCTAGAAAACAAACGGAAATGAAACGGTACATCACTGTTAGTAACAGCATAAGTATGCGCTAAGTATTGAGTTTCAAGATTAAGGTAAACGATAGCAATCGTTACTAAAGATTAGGTGGTATTTGGGTGCTTGACTGTGTGAGACCGATATGGTCTGGGTAGTAATAAGGGGATAAAAATGGAAAAGTGGGGGAGATGCTAATGCGCCTATACGTTCGATTAGCCCTGACAGGGAATGAAACTGAGAAATCTTCGGGAAATATGATTAAAGGGTGTGCGGCACCGCCATCAGTGATAACTTCTATATAACATTTCATGATGTATAATATAAAAACAAACCTTTACTTAAAATCCCCCTAAAATATAAATAATAACTACTAAGATAATATTAAAAATAAATAATTACCGAGCAAAACAAA
The DNA here is from genome assembly GCF_014839805.1 of Manduca sexta. NCBI lineage: Eukaryota > Metazoa > Arthropoda > Insecta > Lepidoptera > Sphingidae > Manduca > Manduca sexta. The sequence goes on from NC_051141.1 coordinate 15,869,912, forward strand.
TAATGGTCGACTAGCACAACTTGAAAGCTAAGAAGCATTTTCAATAATAAATTGTTAATATACTCCCAATGATACTTATCATTAATATCAACTCGCTTCCGTTTGTAGGAAAATTTGAAACATTAAAGCAATGTAATAATATTACACATATAATAACATTACCTAACCACAAAAAAACTGTGGACACCATATTATTGTTAATGGCAGAACGTAGAATTTCAATGTAAACAGCATCGAATTAGTTGCCAGAATTAGAAAGCAGTTACTTATTTACAAAGACATTTATGTTCATACATTAATGTTAACCATTAATTACGGACAGATGACATGAAAAATGGAAATTATCTTATACAATAGTGTTACGTATTTCATTATAACAATGCCATTTCCCAACTTTCATTTGACGAGACATGAATCATTGTGTGTTTACCGCGATTGGGCAATTGTTTATTTTCCATATAAAACTTTGTGCATACACAGCCACGTCTGTACCCACGTTTATATGAACAACTGATAAAGTCGATACGCACGGACCATACCATGAATTGTGCTATGGTCTAACCTAACAGATCAAATCGTCATGGTACTGCCACAAGTTCCCAACTACGCCAGTATCGCGCCACTTTCGACGTGGTATTACTGTCACCAGGTTTCGTTCCGGAAGCAGGCGCTTCCCGCTTACTCGCTCGTTTAACTCGATATCCTAACTTTATAATATAAAGTTTATATCGAGAGAAAAACGGAGTAGAAAAGTGATAATAATTTTATTCTAGGTAAGCTAAGATTACATAAATGGTTTGAATGGAACACTTATGGCGTAAAAAAGCTGACATCCTAGGTTTTGTATCTAGATTGGACTGTATATGATATGGCTATGATAATATGATAGGTGTTTCTTTATTTTTATTCAACAATAAATAACACGATAAACGTTAAATACTCGAAATCTTAATATATTTCCGATACAGGACAGACTGCCGCTATCGTATGAAAGTAAAAGGAAGTTGGGACAGAGAGGATATGGACTGCCGGTTATGTCATTGATCACATAAACTACAGCTATTATTTCACGTCAGTTTTTTGTGACACAGTATATATATATATATATATATACTGTGTCACAAAAAATCGCGCGATATACAAATCGGTTAGCGCGTTACTCTACAAATATACGGGTATACTCGAGTACAATACAATTATACCTCCTGGGCCCTTATTCTGTATGATAGTGTAAACGCGTAACGCGGCCGTGTCATGTTATCTTCGAGAAATGTGCGTGGAATGATATTCTGTAAGCCAAATTTCTATAGTCCTAAACATGATGCGTTGTGTTACGTTCTTGTTACGCACTGTTAAAATAACGTGCGGGATAGAGAATAAGGCCCCTGATATCCGTCACCATAGAAGTGGGTCGTAGTATGATGTGTCAATAATTATTGGTATAATTATAATCGATAGCAACTAGCCATATAAGTTAACAAATCTAGCTGTTTTATGCCGATATTAATGTTGTTAGTAACTATGTGTTTCATGTTTATTTATTGGTTTTACCTGAATGTATACTAATATTTATATTTTACATTTGAGAGCCTTCCTTTATACTTACTTCCAGACTTAGGACTGGCTACACATTAGTTTCGAGATATTTAAAGTAGTAGAAACTAATATGTTTGATCTCTTATTCGCTTAATTCGCTTGAATATGTAACCTGTGCAATTTAGTCGTTATAATTAATTAATGATTTGTATAACTAATTATATCACCTCCTAATCGTTGGTAATTAGTTTACGCGCCGCAATGATAATTACCTACGGACTTTACTTGTATATAACAAATTCATTTCATCTTAATACAACCGTAACAGAGATTATTTCTGCAAAACAGTTCGATTCGGGATTAACAACTACTTTTAAGTTAAACCCATACGCTTCATACTATTATTCTAAATATGGACAAGCGGGTCACGCGATGGTAAGTGATGACTACTGGCCATAAACATAGTGAAATATATGTTAATTAGAAATAAATTTCACAGTACACAATATATTCACCTAGAATAACATTGTGAAGGAAAATCCACGTCAGACGCAGTAATTACTTATGAAATCACCTAATGACGCTATAATTACTGAATCGAACAAGAAATACAACGAAATAGATATACAATTCTGCGGAAACAATTCTTATTTCCACAAGGAATATAAGCCTCGCCTCCGTACGGGCAGACAGAAACTCAGAAGTTATATTTTACGTGAACTGTAAACCGTCGAATGCAATCTTGCCGCACTTTGTAGAGGCTATATATACTACGGAGCAATTCTGTAGCGAATTCACCTTTCGACACCGGAAAGGCCGTTCCGACGCCTCTGGAAATCGAAACGGAAAATAATTTTACGAAGTACTAGCAAATCACTTCCCGCCCCACTAAACGAATACACAGTTATGGGTATTCGAAGAAAAAAGTGTTAACGCAAAAAATCATGTTATATAAATACAAAGGCTTTGTTCGAAAACTGAACCCAATCGTATCGTGAGTTATTGAAACGTACGAACACTTTATATAAGACGTTTTTGCGTCATAAAATACAATGTATTCTTTGCAAAAGTATTTATGAAATCAACATTACAAAGTATTGGTACAGTTTTGCAAAAGTGTCTATTAAATATTTTCTTACATAAAGTAATATTTCCCAAACTACAGGATGGACTGAGGATGAAATTACCGTTATATTTAAAAACAATACCTTATTTTCCGAATATTCTATGATTAACAAAAAAAAAACATGTTCGTTCCCGCACGCGACAGCAAATCCAATACCTATAGAAACAATTTAAGCAACATAATAGCGCATCTAGATACATTAATGCAAGCCGAGTTCTCATGCCGTCCCTGGTTGTATGTCGCAGGCCGCTACTTGTTGCCCGCGGCCACTCTCTATATCTGCATTGACGAGGCATCGGCGTATATCATATTGATTTTCCGTCGAAGACAGAAATGCAGCGCCAATACACGCCTGAATATCACAATAATATAATTAAATTCTAGTTATCGAGTTATATGCAATTATTAGAAAATAGTTCAACATATGGCGGATGAACGATCGACGTAATTTAAATTGGTTTCGTCTAATCCTTTTGGGTTAAAGAGAGATAATGTGTGTAGTGACTACGAATTAGCTTTCATCGTATCCAAAATGTATCAGGTAATTTTTCTAACGGTGCGAAAATGAGCTGTAAAAGTGTGATTATAGAAATTAATATAACGCGTGTGTAGTTTGGTTTTAAATATTATTCTTATTATTACAACGTTGTGTTTCAGGTTTATTAGAAATCAGGTTGCAGGGGTATCTTAAACCAAGGTGGGCCTTCCCGCTACTATAAAGTCCATTAATATTGTTGTATTAATGATTTCAACGGTATCTATTATAATTTTTATTTACAACAGTTGTTGAATAAAATAACGCAGATTTATTGTATACATATTACATAAAATAGCTTATTTACCGCGTACGTATTTAAATGTAAAATAAATAAACCCATAAACGCGTTGTCATTTTTGTAATATACATTTCGCACATATCTAAACAGTATAACGTTATTAATGTCACGAAGGTTTACAGTTAAGTAAATCGTAAGAAAAATTCTATTATAATAATGTTATCTTCTACCTATTTGTAAAGCCTTAAGATATCTGACGTTACGAAGATAAGGACCCTCTATAGAAGCTTCTTTCAACGGCATAATAATGTAGATTAGAGAGCACAGAAAATAAATATACGGGGCTGAAAGAAACGGGTACAATAACTGTAGTTATAATATTTTTGTTTATTTTTCTTTGATAACAGTGTCCTGACTTCTGTTATCATGTCTCAAAAGATACATTATCATACAAATCGAACATATTTATTTAGTTTTAAGTTACCAGAAATGTTAAATAAATTACAAAAGTATTTTTTGACCTACAAACGATTCATTCTGGTAATGAGAAACAATATTTTTTATTGAAAATACTAAAAACATATTATATTAACACCTATTTAAGCTTACACGCGCCTCCGCCCTCATGTACTGGTCTCACTGTAAATAAAAAGTACCATTTTAAATTGGACCTACAACTGCGCGTGCTACACACAAGAGGAAAACCTATTTGCCATAATTGATAAACAGTCTTCGTCACATTACTTTAGTGACTTGTAGAGTGTAGAGCGAGGGCGGGATTTGTTTCAATAATAAAAACACATTTCACTCGTTTCCGCCAGCAAAATGTCGAGTTTGCACCTCTAGAGAAAAGTTGTTTGTGCATCTATTTAGTATCAGCGGCAAACAACTCTCACCACTACATGGTAACTTATCGTATTGACACCGCACGGCTTGTAAGGAAAATGTGCCACCTTTATTATTTAGCTTTTTAATTCCCAAACAATTCATTAAATGCAATAGAAACAACGTTTGACATATGTTGGACTATGGTAACTTATCAACTTTAAACTGAAACGGACATTTTAACTTTGTTTACAAACAGTTCTCCGATGTAATTGCTACGTACCTTTTCATATTATAAGCAATGACTTACTCTCCGATGACATACGTGCGTGATACAATACATATAAAAAGTAGGTACGCACTATTTCTTACTTCCTTACGTGCACTGTCCCACTACAGTTACGCGTCTGCCTTTTTTACGCTTTTGTAAATAATGCGAATATTGTGACATTCGTGGCATATACCTACCTTTAGACACCGCTAATCTAATTTCATTGGTACCTGCTTTAATTTTACCGAAAATTTGCATACACCATTGTAGACAGCACACTCACTGCATACAATCAGCCGCGCGGCAGGTCCAAACCGCATTCGCCAACAGTTTTGTGCACGTCCATATCAATCATTCATTCCCAGTTTGTGAAAACCCATTTATCAGATACGCCGCTGTAAACAGGCTGCTAGATTGCACCAACCGGCAGACTTGATTATGTTGCTGTTTGGACGCTATGTCGTCTATTTAGACTAATTGTGAGTTGCACGTGCCTGTAGCTAGGCGAGTCTAAAACCAAATAGCGTAAAGTTCTTTGATAGTCGCGCAACGCACCTTGAGATGAATATCATAGCTCGGAAATCGATGCTCCGTAGATTATTAATGCAGGAAACTAATTTGAGATGTATTTGGAATTACAAGCTCGACATATTTGAGGGCAAAATTGTGATTCCTTTTACATTCAAACTTATACCAGAGTTTATATATATTTTGCTTCATGCTACGAACTGTATGATCATCCAGAATAAACAAAAATAGACGTAAAAAAATATTCTAAAAACTGCGAACAATATGTAAGAGCAACAGTTTTTTTTTTTGTGTTAACTCAATTGTTGGCAAGCCTATCACGCTGAAACTATTTATTACATCTGAAGTCTAATAAAATAATGAACATTGAATAGAAAAATATCAGGTTTTATTTTATATAATATAGCGTAAGTTGAAGACAGAAGGACACAAAGGCAAAACAGCCCACATGCGTCGCGCGTGTCCTATGTTACGGGGATGGGTATTGAAGGAATATAATATTAAGTATAACTTGTTTTTTTTCTATTTCATAACCTTCTAAAGTACAGCATGAACTGACTTCCGGTTAGGGGTAACTATTAACGTGCGACAAAAGGTCATTAACTCCATCCACCACCTTCCAAACCCAGACCACAAAGAAGCCCCGCATTGTTCGATTCTGCAACATCCTAACATGGATTTAAAACATGAAATGCCCAGCTATACTAGAAAAACAAAAATAATGGAAAATCATACACTCTCTGGCTCCCAAATTCTCACTAGTTTTAATTTAAATTCAATTCTCGGTAGCAACTTCGCGACATATTGACAATCACCCACGTCAGATTTTCGTCAGATAATGTTAACAATTTCGTGAATCCCTATCATTCTGAATCAACGGGGATTACATTAGACTACAAACAAAAAAAATGTTTAAAAAGTGGTCGTGACACAAAGTTTGCCTACGACACAAAGTAACCTCAGTTTACAGTAACTATGTAGTGTGGCAATGAATTCAAATACAAAAATTATTAAGTTGAAAGCGACTATGCCAATTAAATATTAAGTATACTTATTTCATTAATATCGTAAAACTTTTTTTACTTATTGCCTATTAAGATATCTAGTTTATGGATTCGACATTTTAAACAATTGTTGCCGCAAACTTCATAAACACAGGTCAGGAGCGGCGCGGACTGAGCGTCTGCAGGGGATGACGTCACAGCGGCGGGCGAGGGCTCCGCGTCGCTCGCCTACCTAAACAATGTAATATCTCAGAAACTATAATTTATAAAAAAAATATATTACAATAGGGTACCGGACTCATTTTTGTTCTTTACTATTATCAAATATATACGCTGTATAAATTATAACACAGAAGGAATTATTAAAATCCGGTAAAAAATCAACAAGTTATAAGTCTTTGAATGTCAGTGGAAGGGGTAATTAATAAGATACAGAAAAGGGACGAAATACCCACATTTGACGTCATCGGGAATTACGACGCGTGGAAAGGAAAGAGATGAAGCGATATCCCCACAACGCGCCCACTTCTGCACGTTACAATATTTGAAATATGAATTACTAGCCCATTTTTTAACCAATTTTTATGCAGTTTTCGCAGGAGTGCTTCTTTTTCGTATTATTAACCATTACGTATAGAATAATGAACAAAATCAAACATAGGCCGGTTCCCTATACTTTTTGTTTTTAATAGAGCGTAAAGTAAATTTCAAATTTGATGATCTTCATTGCCCATAACATCATAACTATATTATTGTATCTTTTTTCCGTTTTAGATTATTAACCCTTCTCTCGGTTTTCAAAGATAAATCTTGTTTTTTTTTTTTGATTTGATAAATGCTGAAAATCTGTCATAAATTTAAGAAAATTTTGAAAATAGCCTATTTACAAACAATTCAAATCAAACATCCGCATAATTTTCACTTGATAGTTGAATAAATAAAGACGTTAATAATGTAATCGCATGTTGTTCAAAAGAAAAAAACCCATGACATTAAATATTAAGAAAGTAATGTCTACAGCTCCATGCATTTAAATATTTAATACGCCGACATCACACGCGGACATTAACAAATACAAATTGTAAGGGAACTAACTACTAACTACTTTAATCGAAGGGGGTAAACCAACATATTAATGTAGTTTTGAATTACTGGGCAAAGACCCGCCAATGTACATATATTAGCCGCATTGAAACGTCAAATGTGTGAACTTTTAAAGTAGAATTCTTTAGTAGAACACGTACGTTTGTTGTCCGAGGGTGCATTGCAGTTCATTGCTTAAATATGTATTTGTGTTGGTAGTAGTTATAAATAAGCGTGGCTGTGGGTTGTCTGTAACATTTTTATTTAAACGATATAAAGGTAACTGTACAAAGTACATTATATACGGATATAGGTTCGTTCCTAATGGGGTCAATCTTACTATTAGACATTTTTGGCACTGACGGCGTATATAGAAAAATCTAAATATTACTCTTTGTCGCTAAGAAACTGCGTCAAACAACTTGGAACCGTAAAGCGATAGCACACCTACACAAACCAGAAACGCTATTGGCAACCGGACTTTATACAAATGCATTTGCTACTTTTGAATTCAAAGGCTCTAATCCAACGGATTCGGGTCGGCCGATGTCTCTGCCCGTATAATTTTCCTTGCAAACGTGTGTCCGGTCGTAAATGACACGTGGAGGTCGAGGCAGTTTAAAAACATATATTTCGCGGAGAAATTCTAATAGTTTAAAATCTACTATTTGTATTTTTATAGATCAATTTACATTGATGCAGTAATGGCTACGTTATGCTTAAATTTGTCAATAAATAACATGCGGTACTAGTCATGTTAACGTTTAATCAGTTATTCTTTTATATATTCCTACCAGTATTATTTAATACAAAAAGGTAGAATAATACGAAACTGAAATATTTGAGATCCGTATCAATAGAATTCAATTCAATCCGAATAGATCTGTCGCATTGTCGAATTAAACCAATAGCGGTTTTAAAGGCATTTTGAAGCAATTGTCCTTTGTCGCGCGGAGTGTAGTAACTGTTGCGTTGAGCCATGATGAAAAAATATATCGATGATATGAATAAACCGTAACACAATCGAGTATCGAATATATGTTAATATTAGGTATAATATCGAAACTTTCGACACTCATTCGGATATTATTATTAACACTATTGGTCCCGGCAGACGTTGCACACCGTACACAACAGGTTAAAATATGACATAGTGGCCCATGTAAGTGTGGTATTAAGAAAAAAGGATCGCAATTTAGGGGATATTGTTGCGGAACTTTTTAGATCTTGACAACAGCGCCACCTATAGCATCCTAAATTACCCTATCTTTCAAACTGAAACTTACCAAATACAACATTTCATTAATATAGGTTAAGTAGATTTGGTAATTAACGTAGACTTCACCCTCGCCGCATTCTATAGGTAAATCTTACTATACTATTAACATTCCCACAAGTGCAAGCAATAAGTTCACAAAGTTACATCTTAATACCTTAACCGGTATCACAGCGCTTAAAACACGAACAAATATTGATTTTTATGTATTAGGGAGCGTCTTTTAGCAGCAATGTTGGCGCGCGTATGTATCAGTTCTATCGCGCGGTAGTCGCGTTTGTAAAGCACGTCGGAAGCGACACAAACGCGCGACTTGTAACTGTGGTGTTCGCATCGATTCCTGTACGGAAGCTGCGTCGCGATAGCTGCGCGTTTGCGTGTTGTATTGCCACTGAAGAGCGAAAACGTCGCGAAGGCAACGATACAGAATCTTGGACAGGTGCGAAGGTAAACTGCGAAGGCCAGTATCGCGACTGTATCGCGACCGTTTTGCGATTGCGACCCTAGTGCATCTCTGCAAAAAAGGTCTTCGACTACCTCCATTCGATTGAAAGTGAGGAAATAATCAAGTAAAACAAAATTAAATCAAAAAGCTTCAATGCGGCAAACAGCATAACTGGCCTGTAACAAAAGCCTAATAAGCATTATAATTGAATTATACCACAATGTAATATGATAAAAACTAAATTCACTACTGCTACGTGAAAAATAAAATATTGTATTACATTCCGCCATATATGAATATGACTTATTGTAGCAAGCGTGAAGTAAAAAAATATAAAATTTTCGCCAATTTGAGCGGCGTCGAATATTGCGTATATCTATCTGTACAAACTTTAATTGAACCGAACGAATAGAACACTGGAAATATTTTTCTAGAGCTAAAAGCAACTGAATAAATATTCGACATTGAACTTTGAAATAAAATGTATTCAAAACCATTTCAAGTCCACTTGACGTCAAAAAAGAGAGCATGCGTTTCGAAAATAAATACTCACTCAAAATTTTTAGCTTTTTCTGCTAACCACTTTTGCACAAACGAAGTACCAATCACTATTATTCCTAGCATTCCAACAAAGTCTAAAAATGTATCCGGTGAAAATATGGGATCATGGCAATCGCAAGTGGTTACGAGTTGTTGAATAATAATTTAGTTGTCGTGTAGGAGTTGCTACTCACGGCGGATCACGTCGTCTAAACTTAATTAAAAACGACTGGGTGTTGAAACGTGGCACAGGGGACTATATGTCATACTTTTCAATGGTACGTAATAGCCAAGTGCTGAAAGCAAGCATGATGAATTAAGTTCGTCAGTAAGACGATTGCGATACTTTTACTTAATTATCTTCAATTCAGAAAATGCAGACTCGCACAAGTAAGTTGATCCAAACATTGCCTTCAACTGAGGTGCGATTTACCTTACATTCGAATACCTAGATAAAAATTATATAGGTGTCTTCTAAAAGACTAGAATTTTGTATCAAATGCCTTGAGATGTATCTGATATAATATGCATTACCCGATTTTCAACAGATGAGTCCATGTCAAACTGATTTGCTATTTCAGTAGCAGATTTATCAATGTTTTACACGGAAAAAGGATAACACATAAAAAATGCAATGTTTCTCAATTTACTGAAATGATAAACACGTCACTCGAATACGCACAACATTTATGATAAACCTCCTTCATAAAATCAAAATTCAACTAAGGAATCCTTGGTTTCAAAGACGAAACGTGTTTCAGATCTTTTCTTTTCAGTTGATCTATTCCAAATTTCAATTACCTTTTGAATGCGTTTATTGCGCTAATCTTCTCAATAATACTTTGAAGTTTAGTTTTGTTTCACCTTGAAGCTTCAAGTTAAATGTTTTAAATGCATCGAGATGTCTGTGACAAATGCTAAGATAGACCTTTTCCGTCTATCAGCATCAGAGTGTCGTCTCTTTCGTCCAGGAAAGTGATTATTTTGGGCATACATTTTTTTACAAAATTTTTCGTGCCTCGTACCACCTGACGTCCGAAGGAGAACTAAATAACTAACTAATGTAATAATATTAATAATATCAGCCCTGTATTTTAATACTGTCACATTGCCGGGCATGCGGCTCCTGTACTACTGAGAGCACTACTTAGGCCTTAGTCCACTAGGCTATCGTGGTCTAGTGCGGATTGGTAGACTTCACACACCTTCGAAATTCCTATAGAGAACTTCTCAGGTGTGCAAGTTTCCTCGCGATGTTTTTCTTCACCGTTAAAGCAATCGATAATTTACGAAGAATACACACATAATTTTATAAAAGTCAGAGGTACCCTTGGGTTTGAACCAGGGAAATTCGTCTCGGCAGTCCGTTCCACAACCAACTAGGCTATCGCCGCTAACTATAATAACTAACTAAACTGAAGAACTAAATCAGTGTGTTTAAAGATTCACTTTCTTCCATCTGCAATTTGAAGAGCCGCTATTACGGATATTGCAACTGACGCCCGATAAATGCGACAAATGTATTTATACTTCATCATACAAAATAAAAATTCGTCCTCCTAATCGTTATTAGGTAAAACGTATCATGTTTTACTTCTTTTCCCCTCGAACTGACTCCTATTCTTAAAGGCGCAGCATTTATATATACACGGACGTAGTCCGTGTATATACTTCTGGCAGCGTGCTGCGAAACACGCTGCCAGAAGTTAATAGAAAATCGGAGGGAATTAAAAACGTTGCGCGACGCTATTTTTCTTTGACGATTGCCGCACGTTCTATAAGCCGCTCTTTACCGCTAGCAGGGGGATACTACGATTAAAGGAAAGCTATGAGGGAGTTGTGGTGGCCTTATTGAAGATCCACTAAAAGAAAATCTGTGAATAGAGCTATATCGGCAATTTATTTTCGAGATCCGTTCAAAAAGCATTCGCAATCAACTATTCGAGCACCCACTGCTACAGATTCAGTACTAATACAATGACATACGACACATCATACACAAGTTACAAGCTCACAGGTTAATCGTTCTAATCAATACGTGTCAATGGCTAAATGTACGGATATTGTGGGTGTGTTTAGCCCGGAGAGTTTGACATTAGACGTGTCTCCCCTGACCGCAGCACGCCCACCGCTTACGAACAATGTTAACTGTGAGTCAATGCACACACATATAAAATCATGGAGTGAGAAACACAAATTATGATACCATGGTATTATGCTATTTAAAAAAATCCTCTCCAACACATAAACATATTTATTTATTTTTGATGTAAGATAATTTTTACGACTGAAATGTCTTTATATTTTTTTATGTTCTACCTGAATTATATTTCAAAAAATAATTATTTAACCTTGCATGTGGCCGAATATATAGATATTTGTTGAAACCAAATTCAATGCTTCATTCCTCAGGCAGGCGTCCGCCAGCCGCATCGTCCCCATTCGCCACCCCGCATTGGGGTTCGAGCATCACCTATATCTTAACATGTATAACTAATGAATATGCTGTAGCACTAAGGCATTCGTGTAATACTAAAGGGTAAAATGGAATATTCCGTTCAAATTTCAGCACTCAGTTGCAGTTAATGAGAAATACCATCGAAGCTTAAGTAATACCCAAGCAAAATTACTCGAAGCGACATTAAGCGTATCCGCAATACAAATCAATTAATTATAAATCTGTTACTTTTGTGTGTTACCATGGAATTAATGCAACGCAGTATCCAAAACTACTTGAAAACTACGTCTATAAACTACTCGTACTTAAGGAGGCAATCAATAAATGAACGAAGACAGGCGAGCAGATTAATGTTCTTGTGAGTTGTTTCAATACAAAAGGCCAGGGACATTGAAGACTTACATTTTTTTTAAGGTTTAGAAAACTATAATATTACCTTTATCCAGCCACCAGTAGTTTAAATTAGCTAATAATTATTTTTAATTTAAAAATATTTATTTTAAACAAAGACCCCGATAGCAAGCATAATTTGTATATTATGTTTCCGTCTCAGCGCGCTTCATCACTCGGCTTATAATATAGTAACATTAGGCGACTGACAGCGGCGCTTCGGTTTGAGACCGCCTGTGCTTATTTTATCGCGCGAGTTTTAATGTTAAGATAACTCTAAAATAAATTCATTTAAATTGCATGGTGTAAACAGCAATTATAATGTGCATGAAATGGTTTATGCAACCGACGATTCAAATTTGATAACTAACGTTTCTAAATTAATATCGTAGTCTATATATAATGTCTAAATACATAACTTTTCAATCACCATCATATAATATTGTGTATATATTTTTAAACATTAGAAGAGAAAGAAATAAAGAAAAATATATTGATTGGCTACAGATTTGGTGGTAAACATAATTTGCAATAAATTAAACTTCTTATGAGGCAGAAAAATTACGGACTGAGGGCGGAAAAGGGTGCCTCAACATAGAACATAGACGAAGTAGGAAAATTTAAATATAATAAAAAAAAAAAACGAAAATACAAATTTATAATTAGGTGAGTACTCAGAAACTCATCCAGTGTGAATGATATAATAAGTGTAGTAAGCTATCCTTAAAATATCGACTTGTCACGGCCTTTTCTGTGGATCTGTAAAAGAGGAACAATTTCACAACATTGTTGGTATTGTTCCACCATCTATTGTTTTGTTATATCTCAGGGATTAGGCAACGTTTTCGATTAAAGCTCCCAGTCGGCTTAAATTTTCCGACATCTTCAACAATTGCCGTTATATTTCAACTAATTTATACCAAACATACAACATACAACCAAACCAAACATACAACATTATACACATAAAACTTCCTCACTAATCGCTCCATACGTTGGAGTAAATAAATTTTGCACTTTTTAAGTTTATCACATACAGAGAGGTAAACAGATGCGGCGCGGGAACTTGTTTAATAAAATATAAGGATGTAAGAATGCTAACTAAATTATAAACCGTACTGTGTAACCGCTTAATATACCAAAATATCTGAACAGCGTACAGACTTCAAAACGTAATGCATTCCCCAAATAATTAACTCTTTAAATAATTATACCATCAAGAACGCTGGCACAAAGGCGGCCCAAGACCATAGTGACTGTAAATTCATGCACAGCGTGCAAATTCAGGCGCATTGATGAATCAAACAAAACTATTTGATGCAAGATATGTCATAATCATGCGTGACAATATCCGGCCATATGACAAATAGCACTGTTATCTGATCCACAAACAAAACTGTTATAATAGATATGCGCTATCTTAAAATACACAACATATGTGCGAGGGATACGACAGATCGATAATTGCGCTTCGGGATGCAAATCCACGAGGAAATGTAGCTGCAAATGATTTTGTCGCGGTCCTTAAAATATTTTAAACACCTGAACGTGTCCGTTTTGGGACAAAGTTTTCTCGTTCGAGTGCTCGGGCCGGTCCGAATCGAACGGGGCGGAAACTTGGACATTATCGGTTAATATTTGTACACTTCAACTCCCAATGGATTTTATTCCAAAATTTGGTGTAAAGTTTTGTAACACATACGTCATAATAACACAACACATCGATACATTTATTGCATTTCCGATTTTTATTGTCCTTTTTTGTTACATTTTCAAGTAAACGTTCCAAAAATGTATAATTCCAAGTAGATATCACTTCTGCCCGCTGCAATTCCTACGTACCGGTGGGGATAATGATAACTGAACGTTGAAGCAGGGCTGAGAAAACCATTAAGTGATTGCAAAATTGAAAATACATGTCTCCGCTCACCCAAGCAATATGCACCAATATTTAGCATCGCAGAATTTGCCTTAAAACTTTTTTCTCTTCCTTTTATACGTCAAAATAAGTGCTTATAATATTTGAGTATATAATTATTTATTGAAAGTGAAATACCGAAATTTGTATGTTCAATTCTGTTGTGAATGTACTATTTATTTTCTCAATGGACGAGACTCTCGGCTATCAGGCCAATAAATTATAATCTCTGACAAGGCAACAGTGCCGTGGTAACGTCAGAGCACATGCCCCACTACATAAGCATCGCGTCCATGGGTTAATTTCCAATTGGAGAGGATCACAATCCATTAACGACCACTCTTCAAATGGTCTGGGTCCCTGGTGTTTAGTGAAAATTCGTATTGATACTTTCATTCTTCATAGCCTCAATGATTAATTTCTAAGCTCAGAATTTGGCAGTAGAAATTACTAATATAATTTCACAATTCATGATTTAAGGTTACAATACATCGCAACGCATTTAGTTTATTGTATAATACAAAATAAAATGTAATAAAGGTTAAATATACCGTTAAAAGAACAATATAACCACATAAGTAATAAGATAAAGATTCTAAACACAAAATATTAATGAACGGAAAACTATGATAATGCGTTATAAATAATTGTAATGTGTGCGAAATATTTGCATGTTGAATAAAATTTATATCTATCAATATATCTCATTTAAATATCCTGAGTTGTTTATTTTTTCAAACAATCACCTGTCGTCTGTCACGTGCCACATTAATTAGGTAATGACAGCAAATGTAGTCAGTATCTGTTCGTAATGCCAGCATAACAATTGCCTATTATATACCTATTTGACTTGACTTATGGCAATTAACACGGACGACTTATAGGCAACAAAACTGTTTAGAACAATATTTAAAAGTTAGGGGGATCTTGAACCGACTTTCGAAGAAATAACATTTAATGTATACTTTTATCCATAAAAAAATCTAAACAAAAAAGTTAGCATAATTGCACATTTCCTAAGGTATTTTTATTCCAGGAAATACTTTCATTTCTGCTTAGGGCAAGGATATACATTAATTATCATAGAAATACATACCGCTTGGTCGACAAATTACCAATTGTTTGTACAATCACCTGTGTTTATCTTTCTTTTCTACAGAATAACTGACGCGTCGCTACCATTATACACTTCATTTGCGGAAATTAATGAGTAAATAAACGTAGTTTCCGAGAATTTTATCGATTACTTTATTATACCTCCGACATGCGACACGAGCAGAGTATTGAACTACATAAACCTGCTTAACAATATTCTGGTCCAATCCGAAACAGCTGAAGCAATTTCGACGGATCTTAGTTTATCTATATATCTTAAAATCAATTTCCTAGCACTGAACCAATATCTTGTCTCGGAACGATGCTACAACTACAAATGGTAGTGCTTTAATGAGTGTTCAAAGTGTGACTCCCTTTAAAGTAATGCAAATTGATTAAAATCGAATTTTCTTTCCGAAATGACACCAATGGATATTGATTAACACGATCTTGTTAATAAGACAAACCGTTTTAAAATACATTTAATTACACCTAAAAAACATGACTAATAACTATAACATTTTTATTTATAAAAGAACTCTGAGAATGAAAAATAGAAATGTATGTTATTCATAAGTGACGTCTTCTAGCGCCGCAATAGAATAAATTTGAATAATGCATGCATTATGAATTTTATTCAAGATGACCTATATATAAATTTAAACTCATAAAGCAATTGTATTATTGTTGGTATATCGAAAACAATAACATTTTTAGAACTTGTATAAAATATATTTTTCGATTTCATAGCACATATTTCCGTAATCATACTTATCTTTATTACGTTAAGATTGCATTTTGCATTACATTGGCGCTGTTGCTATACGTAATGATTGTGTAGATACATCAGTGATAGATAAGTCAGTACTTTGTATTAGCAATTTTTTTTACCGAAATTTTATCTCATTGCAACAGAGCAATGCAAAGTCGCGCGTAACTTGTCTAGCATCGAACATCGCCTCAACGAAAGAAGGTAATAAAATTAAAACAAAGCACCCTGGCATCAATCAGCGATGGCCGTAATGGCGCGTTGGTATGAGACAGCTGCCTGCGCGTCTTTGGTCGGCTCGTGCGGCTCTCCACTCATTTCATAGACATGCCGCTTGCAGCAATCATTTAGATTCCACGGCAAAATGAATTTAAAACCTGAATCAAATCCAACTTGTGAAGATAGTATTTAAATAAAAGTCAGTAAGACCTCCACATCTAGTTGTATAATAAAATCTACCGTTTCGATGCATTGAAATTACGCATTTAGTACTAATAAAAATGTATAAATGTAATAATGCACATTTAAACCGAAGAAATAATGTACTAGTACACAAAAGAGCCACTATTAACCGACCGGTTTTTCAAAACAGAACCAAGAAACCAAGAATGAATAATATAAACATTTTACCTCCGAAAAATGTCTTTATAATGTGGCATGAAAAAAGACCGGCTTTTATAATGAAACGTAAACAGATGCTTAATTCCAGACATTCAATAAAACTCATTCAAACTTACACCAGATGGCAAATTGTTGGTTCCTACAAAATAATATTATTCTTCAGTTTTTACTATCATATCGCAGCGGCTGAGCAGCCGCCAGCGCCAGCAGCCGGCTGCTAAACGGAGGGGTCACGATTTAGTTTCAGGTTTTGAGGTAGACGTTTTTAAAGTATGCCAGTACTTTATTCTGGGCCAAACATGTCGATGCAAGCGTCTCTAAGCACTTAATAAGACCTAACGCTCGCGAACTAAGTTAAAAATAATTGCATGTTACCGTTGAGATTTATTTACTTCCATCTTCACAATACAGTAACATCTCTAGCCGTAATGGCCGTTCGTACGTGTGTTCTACTTTACAAATTATAAGCTCATTTCTAGTATTATGACATCAGTGTCGTGCTCGAGTAGACTTCCATACTTTGTTTCTAGCTCATCGTTGTCACTATTCTTGCAGACGTCTATTGTCTATGAAGTTTAAATCATTGATTTTGAAACGGAAATTGTATGTAGGGACCAAAAAAACTTATTATATAAACGTTGAATTAAGGTTTTTCCCCAACTAAAGGATCCTGAGCATTCGTTACATACTTTTACATCGTACGATTAAGCGCAGGAGTAGGCAAAGATTCAGGAACAATTGCCAAAATGTTCCAAATATTTCATTGTAATCTAATAGTGTTGATTGCAAATAATTATCATGTGAACTTTAGAAGGAAATGTACAGAATCAACAATTTCAGTGCGTTTTGCATTATGATTAGTAAAACAATATCATATAAAAAAATAAAATTTAAACCAGCAAAGAAAATATTGCAGAAATGTAATGTTGCTTTTTTATTCTATACTAGCTGACCCGACAGACGTTGTCCCGTCTTAACTATGAACTTGCAGCGCGCATTCTGTCAATCGCTGACGGTTATTTCAAACAATTAACAGTTATATAAAATTAATATTTTCGTTAAGTTTTCTTCAAATTTCAAATTTTCGCGCAATTTTTTGTTTTTTTTTTTATTTCATAAGAGCCTTCTCCTGACAATAACACAAGAAAAAAAAATAGTGAATTCGGTCCAGCCGTTCACGCGTGACCAAGGGAAATAGGGATTAATTTTTATATATATATATAGATTATTATGTATTAAGTATACGTTTCGAATAGATAGCTTCTAACAATAAGATTGCCGTGCCGTTTGATTGGGTTCACTATCATACACTGTGTAAAACAAAAAAAATCCAAAAACTAGTGAATATTTTTCGGATTCGGATTAATTATCCAAAAAAATAGCTTTATTTCAATGTCATAACTTTCGCGTAAACATAAGAGATCCGAATGAAATTAAATTACGAAAATAATAATTATATTCACCAATAATAAATTACTAAGCACACTTTTATAAGAACCGGACTGATTATGCTCAAAAGAACACCCTCGTAATATTCATCACCCCTTGGTTAGCACGAGGGGACATAATCTCTCAACAACCAATAAAAAGAATTCGACCAGCTGGTTGACCTAGCGGTAGGGTTAAACCAGTGCCCTAAATCTGAAGTTATATTGTAATTTATTGTTAAGTCTCAATGTAATGTATTAACAAGAAGTAAACTGCGGTCTCTATTTGCTGTCAACTCTTTACCCGACATGATCGTGCGAACAGCGAACGAAACTCAATTTAGTTGGCAAGCAGTTTTGGCATTGTGGTATAAACATCGACAGCGAATAGTGACCAGTCAAATAGCACGTAATGTGATCGGTAAATACATTAATAATGCAGTACTACTTTAGAGTTCAAAAAAACGTGAACTGTGAAAAAGCAACGTAAAATTTAAATAGTATTGTAAACCTCCTGTTTATAATTTCATTTAGACAAATTGTGTCTTTACTAGTAATGAATTTGAAGCTATTCATTTCTTTGAACATACACTGTAACCCGTTTTTCATTGTGTGGTAACGTTGTGCAAACAATGTATAGGTAAAACGATAGCGAAAGAAATAATGTTTGCCGTACTGATCATATTTCGGTACAAAAAGCTAATTGGAGAAAATGAGATAGGTAAAAGGATTTTTTTTTAACACCCCACTAAGTTTCTTTCCGATCAGATTTAAAATATAAATAAATTAGACAATTTTGAACTAATTATTTAATATAAAAAAGGTTTAATTTAAATAAAAAATAACCTTTAAATTTAATGAATCTTTTTTTAATACTATGTATTTATTTTTTATTTTTCAGTTACTAAAATTCAGTTGTTATATTTGACCCGACGATATATTATGCATAAACACATACATAAAAACAATGCAAGTTAAATAAATGTTTGTAAAAATAACATTGTTTATATTTAATATTACTCGTGTAACTCGTGGTACAATTTTTATAAATGTACAGAAGAAAATTCATTAAAATTTTCCATAAGTAATATTAAATAAAAATATGGGAATAAAAAAAAAGTGTCGAAATATTAAAAACATTTCTTATTTTGTTACAAAAATGTTCAATCACATTCTGATGTGTGTTGGGTACAAAAAGAAGTACACAACATGACACCATTAATCCCTGATAAGCGAAACAAAATTATACACTCCTTTAAAGCAAGTGTTCTGATTTAACTGGAAATGACGTTTAAAGTGCCGCAAGCGCCGTGTATTTTGCCGTCACCGACTACCGATTGCCCTGAGTTTATCAAAGTAATGTGGATGGATTGACGTTTAGGCTACGCAGCCGAATCGCCCTACATTATATTGTCCAAAGCAATGTTCAATTAGCTGTTTAACGACAGATTTGAACCAATATACTGCAGTCAGCGGTGCCAGTAGTTGTTACCAAATGGTAATATAGCAAACCTTAAATTGCTTGCGGCCTCTTGCGTGTGGACATTATTTCGATAAATTATAAAGGGATATTGTAGTTTCCTATTAGTGAAAGCATTTTCAAAATAGTAGTGAGTTTAATGTCTTTAAAAATAAAAATAGAACAATATTTACATTTACAGCTGCGAAGTAATAATTGTACCTATACATTACCATTAACAACATATTAAAATATATTTCAGATAAGTATATGTAATAACGTCGTATACATATACAAAAATAACCAACCTTACATTGAACATCGTTGATAATACAATTATGAGATTCTGTGCTGCGGTTATAAAAGTTTATTTCCTCTTAAGATAACAGGAGGAGGATAAACTATGCTCAAGTCAAGGAATTCAATTTTCGAAATTACTCAGTTGACGAACAGTCGAGTCGTATATTTCTAATACGACAAGCCAGATCTAAAAACTAAAAGAACAATTTACGCCATGCCATTTTACTTATGATATATGAGTCATAATGACCGATTAATTATAAGTACAATTTTTAAAAACGTGTAAACTTTTAAACAAACTATGTCTACAGATTAGGCCTAGAGTAATAACGTAAGCCGAAACATTAATATTTTCCTATGTACAACCCAAACCCATTATAACTTGGCTAGCAACAGTAACTTCAAGTTGATTGAAGTGATAATCTTTATAAAATATTCCAAGTAGACATTTTATAAAAATACTAGACTCAAAATATTTCGTGATTTGTAATAATACAGAGTAAGTGGCTATCTCGCCATGCCGGTTCACTACAACCGACATATTTGTCCAACAATAAAATCCCAAACAATGCATACATGAGGATTATTAAGGAGCCAAACACGCAGAAACTATGAGTCATTTGTAACGTTAGAAATTACGGTGGCGGCTCACGAGCCCGGCCATTGCGTTAACAACTAATACGAATTCCATAGTCCGAGTTTTTGTAACAACCAAGCCACAAAACGACGAAATCGGATAACGTAATAAACAATTCACTACTGTATAAATGAAAATGAATTGAAAATGCAATCGTAATCACCACATCGTAGTAGCTTTATAAAAATGCGTTTTTTTAAATAAAATAACTTTATGGTAAACTCTCAGTTTGGTTAAGTTTTTTTAGGTTCTTATTGCATAACTCATAAAAAATTACTAACGGCTTCTGTACAATGACGATTACACGTTTTTTTACTTATAAATAATTCTGTAATCTACTTCACATCTACATGTAAATCCAGTTCAAATAAGGAGCAGCTTACACAGGCAGACGATCGAAAATGCAACGTTCAGTACGTCTCTTTGCTCACCTATTCAGCTCGTAATAAAAATTCATAAAGAATTTAAACCCATTTTATATGAAAGCGTCGCAAAGAGCTTCAGTTAAGAGTCAGAGTGAATCACAGCCGATATGGAGCGCTCTTGTGCCCTTTTACCAGGAGAGCATCGTGTGACGCATCACAAAACTCGTTTATTGGCCGGGACTGGTGCGACCCTGCTCTGTACCCAACAATCGCTCCGTTCACTGCGCGCTCACAGTTCCAATATTTGAAACGGACACGAATGCACATATTCGATTTTGAAGTCAATGAAATTGTGAATACTATATACTAATGCGTGTTTACAGACCGTCATTAAATAGTATTGCTTTACTAAATCATAATATTGACACGCGAATATAGGAACTTAAGACTTGTCTTTACTGATACTAGCTTTTGCTCGCAACTCCGCTAGCGTGTAAAAGATTTTCCCGGGATAGAAAGCAGCATATATCCTACCCAGGGTCTCAAATTACTTCCATATCAAATTGCATCGGAATCCCTTGGGTTGTTTTTGAGTTTATTACGTTCAGGCAGGTAGACAGATGCGACGGGGCCTTTGTTTTATAATATATATTTAGGACTTCTTAAGAGGAACAATTCGTTATACATGATAGTTGTGCAATTTTAATCGTTTACGCAGAGCGCGCAACGGAATCTCTCAAAAGGAATAAATTTTCCCCGGTTTTGCACCATTTTTCATTGATGCTCCGCTGCTATTGGTCATAACGTAATGTATAGCCTACATCCTTCTTCGATTAATGGCCTGCTCAATAGGCATTCAAACAAACAAACAAACACACTATTCAGCTTTATAAATAGATTATGTATAAAAGTGAACATATATTATTTTAAAGTTAGTATGCTTTAGGTATGCACAAACGAAGGTAACGAGAATACTGCAATGAAAACCGATTATAGCGAGATTAAAGGGATCACCGTATCTGGATGCTATATCCGATAGTCGTTATAAACGATACTCTTTTTATATGCATTTATTTGAAGGGACCATATTATTTAGTCGTTATAACCGATGATAACCAGCTATAAACCGGTTATAACCGGAGTCATTATAACCAGTTTCTACAGTATGTTGTTTCATCAAGTCCGCCAAAATAAAGTAACAACGCGCATATTTTCCACACAAAATGCTTCGTGAAAACACATTGATTATATCCTGCATGTACTGATTGCCATCACCGTTCTGAAAAGTAATGGACGGATTTCCACCAATAGCGAAATAAACAGAGATCATAATTATTTATGATGTTTAGCAAAATTTATATGTGAGTTAAATAGTGCAAAGAAAATAAATACACAACACGAAACGTCTTCAATGTTCGTGACTATCTCGCCCATAGGCATAGTTATATTAGATGTAATCGCTACTTCACGGTTCACTTGTTAAAAGATGAATAAAATACGCAGCCAAACCGAATACAGCGGGACAGATTATGTAGAACTTCAGCAATAAGAGGTACTGTAAAATTGATTTAAGAGGGCAGCTTCTTATTTTCATACAAATTAAAATGCGTTCTTAATAAATTTAACAAAATTGGCGTGCTGTAATATGCAGGCTTCATGGCACGTACGATACGTCGGAGTAGATAAGTAGAGGTTGCATGAAGTAATATTTGAACGGTATTGTAACAAATTTCTGTACACGCACGCTTTTAATAAGCCTGTGTAGACAGCAAGCCTCACACAAATCAAAATAATATAATAAATAACATATTTCTCTCGTGCGGCTAAACGAAGCATTACTGGCGCTTTACCGTAACTGACGCCTCAAACAGCCCTCGATTTCGGAGCAAACACATCTTCACAAGCAACACAAATATTTTCGCACTGTAATTGCATTATTATACTATGAAGTCGTATTCGACTTCATTATGCAAGGGCCAAATATTTATCCACTTTACCAGTAGGAACAGACATTGTGTTAATTAAGCGTAATCATAACGCTAATTAAGAGTTTTGTGTAAATAATTGATATTGCTTTAAGAGTTTTAATTACAAAAAGATACGCACACAAACTAATTGAATGAATGCGTAGTTGCTTATTCAATTGCAAGTAGTATAAACGAGCAGTGATAACAGATTCAGGAAACCAAAACTTTGTTATAACAGGAACAGTTAGTACAATAATCCTACTTAATATTACAAGTACATGTTAAGCTATCCCAACAGTACAAAATCTGATGTCCAATGAGCATGTATATATGTACTTATGGTACTTGCTTTGTAATTTAGGTGTTGAAATAATTGCTATAACGTTTGTATCATTGATAATCTGTTATGACTTTCTAGTTACGATATTACAGGT
Organism: Manduca sexta; assembly: GCF_014839805.1. Lineage (NCBI taxonomy): Eukaryota > Metazoa > Arthropoda > Insecta > Lepidoptera > Sphingidae > Manduca > Manduca sexta. The sequence goes on from NC_051141.1 coordinate 15,893,162, forward strand.
TATCCCTGGGGAACCCTGTGTACTTCTATGAAAACCGGTATGCAAATTATAATTTAATTAATAAATAACACGCAATACACTTTTCAACTGTGGTCATTCATTAATTGATTGCGGAATTTAAAATAACGATATAATATTTTACGTGTTTCAAATGTATTATTAAGTTTTATATTTGTTGGTTTTTTCATATCAGTCATTCTATTGTTATGGCTAATAAAATAATGATTTAGGGTACATTGATACCGAAAACAAACAGGGAATTTGCGAAATGTGCAAGATCAAGAATCCCGAACATATTTGGTATTATAGAGCTCATACCGGCGTGTGATTAAGATGTTATATGACCCGATGTCACCATAATAATAAATCCTATCGAGTGATACGCGTCGATTGATCAATAGACCAGAATCAATGAACAGATTCCGTGTATTTGTATCGTATTAGATTAAACAAGAATCCGTGTCGTCGCACAGTAATTTATTCGTGTTATCCTACGTTGCACACAGTATTCCCTGGCTGCGGCCGAGAGTCGTTGCTCCCGAGTCTCGACGGCTCGCGACTCGGGTAATGTGACCACATGTTTCCGGCAACGGCGGCCCACGTCGGCGACGTCTCGCAACGAATAAAAATGTGTCAATTGTGTGTAATCATTGTATTTATTCTCTTGCCACTGTGTCGAGAATGATATTTTAAACATAAAGCTTTTTTTATACTTTTAAATCAATATAAATATGTCACTGTTTGGTGTGAGGTATTGGTCTAAAATACGCTTTAGTTTTGTATGTATTTAAATGTGGAAAAAATAATTTTTTCAAGGCTCACATATGTTTTTAGATTAAATCAAATACGTACTTCCTATAGATCATAAAATAGAAAATTATTGCATCATTGCAGGTAATTATCTTTTATTCATATTAAAAACGACGAAAAAACATCGTACTCAGGTTAACGGCGACCCATTTTCCCGAATTCCTCACTTAGAATTCGGTCAAACGTGCGTCGAATCACAAAACAGTGCAATCAACGTCATTTATAAATAACAATATTGCAATAACCGAAATACGCTACTGTTTTTACACCGCACGCATAAAGTGTTTTGAAAATATGTTCAAATATTTATCAAACGTTCAGAAATTGCGCACAACTGTTACTATTTGTTAGTAAAGTACCTCTTAAAGACATTTTTTTTTCCAAATTTTATTAAAGAATGCAATATCTTGGCGATATTTATAGCAAAATTTTCGTTCATATTCTATAATTACCGACTTATGCCCATGATCGTGAGAATATTTCCGTCGAATGGGAAGTTTCTGGAAGTATTGAGAATTAGCCTCAGAGAGGGATGGACGCAAAGTTACGGAAGAATCAAACCATTACTGTAATAAAACTTAATTATTTTATCATAACATAAAAAATAACCAGACAGTATGCTAACGAATACTGCTATCAAGAAATTATCAATTTCAACATACATTAAACAGTAATTGAAAAAAGGTATTCAAATATTTTATTCCAAATGGCATGAATTATGACTTATTTCTCCTCGCGGCTTCGGCAGTACTTGATGCAATGCGTCCATCGTAGAAATTTATATTAACCTGGTGCAAAAGGCTGTATTCCAATTGGGGAGCGCCCTGTCCTGTATCGACTATTTAGCTATTTACGTGTGCGTTGTTCCTCAATCGATTTTACATATCTGATACACGCGACAATTCTCGTTTTTTTCCTTTGATATATACGTATACTATAAATTGTATTCTTCAAGAAGTTGGGGCTAAAACATGATTAATTTAAATATTAAATGTGATATTGTTAGAAATACAAAGCACATACGTATCCGTGGATATAAATACGTGCCTGGTTTTGTCATTATACCGTATTCAATAATTACACCAGAATAATACGGGTTGAAACTTTGAGACTTTTCGGTAGGATTTATACCACAATTTACTCTAGTCCTAGACGCCTAGTCTAGGATTTAGGAGGAGCGGCCTTCTGGAATCAAAATATCTGAATTCCATACTAATTCAACGCTATGAAATAAAATATCTTACCTAAACATAAATATCTATAATAAACGTACAGTAACTTATTGCTTTCGACGGTAACGGGACAACAAAGGACGCGGTGAAAGCAAAATAAACATTTAAAATGAAAACCCTGCGCTGCGTTCGAGAAAAATAGCTACCCTACATGAATTCAGAGTAGCTATTTCCTATATTGGAAGGCAATTTGACAAAATTGACGATGTAGTCGAAAAATAATAACCGAACATTCAGTACAGCAGCAGGGCATACTGCATGACTGCACTAAAATTTTGTTGAATCTCGGATAAATATTTGAATTTATTTTTATACATTGCAAACTGAACTACAAGGTGCACATTTATCACTAAATATAATTTTATCATATGTCACCGAAACTACGTTTACCTTCTCCTTGCGATGTACTGTGCAAATGTAATATTTAATGTAGAGTTTCACCATTTTTTTACAGTATTAAATTAAAATTACAATTGCAGACAATTGTGACTATAGATTAACTAAGTAGTACTATTAAAACATTTGAAATACTGTCACGATATAAAATAAAAAGTAATATATAACCCAAGCCGAACAGTTGGAGGAAAACTGCAGGTACTCATTTATTTCTGTGGTGATAATTTCATTCGACAACTCGTGTTTTTTCACGGTTCAAGGTGAACAAACAATGACGCTAGACGCTCTGGTACATTTTCGCTGAGCGATATAATAGCTGCCGTGTGTAAGAACCTAAATGTTACACAATTTAGAGAAGCCGGCGTTCATTGTTATTGAACTTTCGGAAGTTTGAGAATAAGTAAATGTTCAGTTCCGCGACTATAACTGTTTTTATACATTTTTAAATGTCGTAAATTAAATTATTTTATGAAAATACTATCGACCCGCTCCGCTTTCGCATGGATAACATAGCATATCATATGCTTATATATTTTGTCTGTTACAGGGTCGCATCAGATTGTTGCGTCGAGCATATATGTACATATATTTGACTATTTTCTTGCTACTCGAAATATTTTTAATTTCTTTTACTTCCAATTCTGCAAGTATTTGAAATTGTAAAGAATCACAAATAACATAGTATAAAAATAAAGCCGATTTTACAGTTGACTCACTCGTGCCGCGTCGATGTGAGACCGCTTGAATTTATTTTGTCGCGCAATAGTTTTCATTTTGCAATAAAACCTAAATTTATAATTTTAATAGTATGGCGTAAAGAGCAATTGTAATGCGCATGTAAACCTTAAGGTTACTAAGTTTAACTCGTTAAAGATTAACATCGTATGCATTTAAATAGCTTTCCACTTACATTACTTGTCATTTATTAATTATAATTTTTTTTATATTTATGAAACGGGTTTCTTTTTTAATGCGTTTTCAATGCAAGCTCTCAGATTTTTTCGGACATCTTCAAAAATGATCGTCATATTTCAATCAATTTACACAAAACATTAATAAATTATACATATAAACCTTTGCATATACATGTAAACTTTATTCTTGAATCCTCCGTCCATTGGTGAAAACCGTAATATAAAACCGTTCTCTACTTTTTGATTTTACCGCGTTCAGACAAGCGCGTCATGACGACCGTTTTATAATACGTAGTGATATAAGCTATGGTAAGAGCTGCGTTTTCACGTTGTACGTTTGGTATATTTGTGTTTGGATTACCGCGAGGCTTCCCCGCATGGAGCGGGATTGACCTGCAATAGACCATTGCGATTAAATGCGGTTGGGCCGATGAATGTACACTTCGCCGCCGGATTTATTATAGTCAACTTTAAACTGTTTCTATGTAACCTTGCAATATTAGTAATGTTTAAAAACTATTTTTTTTATCTCTGATGTTGATCTCTGTTGACAAGAAAGCAAAAAATATATATGTCATAACCTCCACACTAACTAAATTGTATATTTCGCGCAGCTTATAATTCCTAATTTAATGTCTCGAAATACATAGCACATTATGTTCATGTATTAATTTGCGTGAGCACCCGCGTGTGCACATGTGTATGCTGAGAAGAGGTGCGGGCCCGGAGAAAGGAAATGTTAAGGAACGAGTTAACGGAAGTAAACCCTCAAATCGTTCCATATCGCGTTCAACAAAAAGTTTGAGAGGCTGGGTCGATTCTTTACGGTCGTGAGCCGCATCAAAGCTCTATAATTATGTAGCTTTAAAAAATCAAATACACAATTAAAAATTACATGTTAAATAAAAGAATAATACTTTTTTTCGACCCAACCGCGCAACAAATCAATTCGCATTTGCATAAAAACAAAATAAAAATAAACATTATACAAACAAACAGTTAAGAGCCGTAACAAAAAATATTCGCATTGCTAGTGCATTGGTTTTTTTGTTTATCCACAATTAAGCGGAGAATCGAACTTTTAAACTATACAGCGGGATAGGCTTTTTCAGCATTCATTCGTTTACTTATTAACGTTCTGCTGTGCCTAAATAGATATTGGACAAACGATTTGATAAAGGTAGCAAGAACACTTTGGATGCAGACCGCTTTTGGCAGGTCAACTTGACTTTTTTTTTGCGGAGATCGTGTTTAGACTTCACATGGCTGAAGATCACGATATCTACATTTAATATACGAATTAAGGCGAAACAACTTAACATGTCTGTTTAATGTCAGGACTGGTGGTTGGATGTCTTAAATTGTAATGACTTCTACCACGAATGATGTAGGAGATACAGCGTTAAAACCGGTCTATTTGGATGTAAAAAACGATCATTCTTCTGTTCACACCAACATGGTTTGTTGTAGCTCGAACTATAGTTGGTTTTTTTTCTGCACTATTTATGTGACTATACATTATCTTTTCACATCAACACTTGACGTTAATCGACGAAACATTCTCACAAACGGAAGATAATCCTAATAATGGACTTTTCAGAGGAACTGCTACAATATATATCATTGATGCTGATTCGTCATACCCCTGAAGGCGATATTGTAACTATAAAGACGTACGGACGACACAATTACGAACGAGACCATAAAAATATTCGTAACAATGTAGCGATGGCCGACACTATGGCCGACACAAGGTCCTATAGGTTCATTGACGCTGTTGACTAAATCAGCGGGACAGTACGACTCCTGCTTTTTTACCTTCTCATAGAATACACATAGGCTTACGTCCTTCTACTACTTCAATGTGCGGAATATTCTGATTGCCGCTGTTATGTGTTACGCATTATTCAATGTAGAATTAGAGAAGTATAACAATGATTAAAGAAATTAAATTAGAGCTTTTATACAAATATTATTCACGGCAGCTTTAAAATATAATATAGTCTTCATTTAAACATAGAATCTAGCTGTTATCTTCGAAACGGTGTTCGATTCTTATTTCATATAAAATTATTATAATATAAAAATGATGTTGCATTTAGATTATAATATATTCAATAGTTATTTCGGATTCGCTTTTTCGAGGCATATATTCAAAGGATACATTGTTAGTGAGAATTATGATATTATATACCTTAGCTTTTGGACATTTTGGTGTAAATCAATATTACATAAGAGATAGTTATTTAGTATCGTATTAACAATCATAAACTATGCCTTGTGGTAGACATATCAGCTAGCAGGGTTATAGGTAATATTACGTAGCAATCTCGTGTTGGAACCAGTCCGAACAAACCCCTATCGACTGCGGCCAGTCTCTACATAGCACAAACTAAATAGACATTTCATTAGACGCCGTCTACCGCGCAACTTTATTGACACCCCGCCAACTTCACAACTTGTGCCTATCCCACGACGGTTACTGTCTTGCGAGTTAATTACAGTCCGACGCATAGGAAAACGTAAATATAATATGAGCATATTGTATCGATCATGTTTGTGTTTGAGGCTAGTCGGAATTCGGAATGGTGTTTGTGACATATTCGGCCGGACACATTGCGGCGTGTACGATGATGAATATATAGATATGAATTTTTATTGTATTGAACTATTTACAGCACTGCAATTTACAGTTTCATTAGTATGCTGTCATCGGCGGCGTCTAGACGAGGCAATCGTGCGCTATTCGTACGGGAGCTATACAGTTCGTATGTGGCAAGATTGTGAACGAGGTGGATAGCTCAATTCGTTTTATCGTGGACAATATCAGCTACTTCGTTACATTACCCTAGAATCTCGATAACGTCTTTATGTAATAACTGAAGTCCTTAAAAATAATTATGATTTTTGCTCTTGAATAGTATAGTTCTCACGGCTGCTGTGAGACGACTGGCCTGAAGTTAGATACAACCACCCGCTAGCAACATTTTCGCTACCCCTGTTCTCTAGGCAGCAATTTGACTAATACAAACTTCAAGAGGGCCACTGCTGTATTTAAGAATTATATTCTGAATGAAATATTTTTAAAACAATTGCAACATAACAATTCTTTGCTGTTATCATTACTCGCAATGGACATGCCTGTGAGAAGTGGTCAATTCGTTATATTATATAATATATTGTACTATTATTGTTAATCAAAATGAGCGAATCGGAACTTTCGTCCAAAAATATTTCGTATGGACATACAAGTTGTTACAATGCAACTTCCGTTTATTACGGCAGGCTTTGATTGCCGCATTTCATTCGGGAATTATGGTAATTCGAAAATTAAACGCGTTTCCATCGCCATGCCTTGCATGATCACGTTTCGCAATTTTAGTTGGGAATTGTTTTAACATCCTACAGTATCTCATCCGCAATTTCAGTACGAATTATCTTCTACATAGAACAGTATCGTGCAATAAAGTAGTGATTTTTAGGGAATGACGTAAATGTAGGATTAAAACGTTTTTGTAGCTCTACATTGTTGGACTCGGTAAGAATTAAGGAAAGAAAGTTTGTATGGAGTCTTCTAACAATTCTTATACTCTAGAAAGTTACTTTTCACGTTCAATTGGTCCATTTATGCTATTGCACAGTAAATTGGTTCACTGAGACTGCATTGGAATGGAATAAAGTAAAGATTTATATTTTATAAATCGGTGAGTTGAGGTAAAATTGTAAGATTAGGCACTGGTGGTGTAATTACTAATACAAGTTCATTTCTACAGTATAATATGCGTGCGCATTAAGAAACTTGGTGGTAAATAACGCGTCTTTTCGGTAAACAGTTTGTTTCAGAGATTTCACGGAACATATTACAACAAAATTTAAGATGACATTTCAAAATATAAAAGCAAAAGTGACTTACATATTTTTTCCTCCAAGCCACTACAGATTGTAATAACAAATTACACGCGATGTTCGCCAACACGAGGAATTACAAGAGTTCACAAATCTTGAGCTATTGTCATGTCCGTTTCATTGACATCTCTAAATTGGGTGTATGAGATGCAATATTCATATAAAGGATATGGGTAATTTGTGCTTACTGTAACATGAACTCTGCAGTTTGACCATTTGATTTGGTTACAATCAGGCTATCAATGAGCAAAGGGGCCATTTCTAATCAGACTCAATACTACTAGATGTGTATATGCGACATTTTGAGATTTCTTCACTGGCTTACTTCTCAATGTTTATAATATATATATTTTTTTTTTAAATAAATTTCTTGATTTGGCTTTAAATGTGTTTTTAGAATAATAGTTATGTTTATGTGGAACATATCTTTTTCTTTGCAAATTTTAGGTTTTGTTTTCTTTTGGGCATGTTTGGGATTTGCTAGTGTAACTAAAAATAGATATTGCAAGATAATAAAAATCATATATTGTGTTGTGAGATAATGATTTTGAAGCCTAGCGATTTTTTTAAATCTTTGTTGAATGCTGCATTGCAGTAGCTCTAGTGATGATTACAACGTTTTCAAAGTGTTCATAGCACTATTACAAACTATTTAGATGGTAAAGTCTCATTTTATCGTCCAATGGACAAAAATTGACAATGACAAAGACTTTCTATGACTAATAAAGTACTGAGAGTATTAATATTCTCCCTGGGTTGTACAAAATAAACTCGTCGTAAAAAAATATTAAAACCAAATTGAGTGGTAAACAACCACACGCATAAATATTAATTTAAATACGTTAGTCATAGTTGGGCGCGAGCAACTCATCGAGAATATTCATCCGCGCACACACCCAAGTTGTGGCAACTTACACAAGTTTACAATAATTTTCGTGTCCGTGTAACCAGTTTTAATCGCCGTCCCGTACATAGCAACACAAAGTTCGGCCCATACAGTGCCGCAGACAGCATTACTGCCGCATACAAAGTTGCCATGGTAGACGCTGCCGGTTGAACACAGTTTCTTCTGAGGAATCGTCTAATCACTATTGGTACGTGATGCGGCGTGCATTCCTGAGTACGCGATGTGTGACAGCGAGCCGACTCGACCGTAACGTATCTTTATCACAACATCCACGATCATTCCAATCTTATTTTATTTATCAAAAACATCAGCTGTGCACGTCAGTGCTCTAAAACCAGTTCCGTGCGGGTCGCGCACCTACATAAAAACTTTTAATAAATCTTAAACTACTTTTAAACTACTCTTGGTCTCTCCTAATTTGCGGTAAATAATCTAAATTAACAAATTATCGATCTACGAGTAACCAAGACTTGTCTACACACTTACCTTCAGATAACTCCAAGTCCAATTCGGCTAATTTGTCTCTAATTTCGTCCGGCAACTTTGATATATCAACACTTAAGTCAGCCATGGTGAACAAACACTTTTTTCTCACAAAACAACTAAAGTTAACGACAACAATTCAAGAGACCATCGTAACACATGGCCATCTTGAATTTTGAATATTTTTTAGCAAGCTCGTACGTCTGCCGACTCTCTGAATTACCAAAGCTTATGAAACAAGCGTCGTGATCCACTAGAGGCCGCGACTGTCGTTTCCATAGGACAGGAACTGACGACCCACCCCTTCTCGGTATACTTCGCGTCTGCCGTCCGGCGCTGAATCTGTACATAGATTATGTCAAAATTTCTTACTAAGTGACATATACAATCAATGTTTACAGTCTAAAAAAAAAAACGTCAATATGGGATGACATTCGCGATAGTGTATAAGAATAATTTGTGTGGCAAAAGAGAACAAAATAAAGATAACATATAGGAAAGATTATAAAAATTAAATTTGAACTGAACTCGAAGTTGCAATGGATGAACTACGGATTGGCTTTGCATTCTCTACAAACCAATTTTACAGACAATATAAACAATTATTTTGAATTGATTTTTGTAGTGCATAGTATGTTGTTATTTTCAATACGATTTGAATTAAATTTCATCAGAATGTTTGTAAAAGTGTGTTGTGTCCATATTACTTTTAAAAAGTGTATAAAATAGGAAAAAAATCAAGATAATTCACATTAAAAGTTAGAAAATAGCAAACATTTCCTTCTGATAATTTTTTTTTGTTGTGTTTAATTATTATTAGAGACAAGGCTCTTATGAAACAACAAATTAAGAAAATTGCGTAGAAAATTAGAAAGTTTCAGAAAACCGACTATTTTAACTTCGCGCGTTTATTGAATATGTGTTTAACAATCAGCTGCTTTTTTTTATAAATATAATACAAATATATTAGATGTATATAATTCTTCTCTACGTTTGTATGTCACGAAGTTATTTCTAAACCTTTAGATTAATATATCTATTTCTCCTTGCTCACTCGTTTATTGTACACTGCCATCTATTTTTACACTTGTTTCTGTCCATCCAAAGGTTGTCTGGAAGAAATCGCTTATAGCGATAAGACCGCCTATTGTGTAACCATGTTTTGTATTTGGTTTCTTTTGCTTTTCTGTGTGTTTTATTAGTTGGGCAATAAAGAATTATATTATTAGGTAGGTGACGTTGATGTTTTAGAATTGTATCATTTTTTTTGGTAAGACAACTTCTGTTGGGGCTGCTAATGTAAATATAAATTATAATATAAATCTTCTAGATATTTTATGAATTACAAAACTCTTAGCACTCACTCACTTAAATTTGTAATAACCCCCTAGAGTCTCTTATTCCTAAGCAAAAGGATCGATATACAAATCTGTTTATTCAGTTTAGCTTTTATCAAATCGACCTCGAGATATTATAATATTATTATAAGTCACTGTCTCACATATTGAAGGGGTAGGCACGCAGCTGATGGGGTCGACACGTCGCCAAAAGTTTGTTGTTGATTTGGTCCCGCATGAATATCCGAATTTCCTATACAAATTTAAGTTGTCATTTTATTTCTTCAGTGGGATAAATACTGATGCAAGTAAAAAAAACATGGAACTTATGTGAACCACATTCAAAATTAATAAATATATTTATATTTTTTTATTATTATATTAGTCTTATCGCAAATATTGAAAATAAAAAGTAAATAATTTTTCATGAGAATCCCTGAAAACTATTTTATGTGTATAAAGTCTCTCTTTCAATACATTTTTTACCTGTACAGTCCCAATTAATTGCTTGCTTACTCCATCATAGCTTTTCAAATTTACATTACCGCAACCTTTCACTGTCAAGGTTCCTTTGACAGCTACTGTGATGGTAGTTACCGGAGCAGGGCCATAATCATAAATCGAGTCTCTGTTGTTTGTCATGTGCATTGCAGCTCCAGAGTCCAGGTACCAGCATCCTTTGTTCGAATCTGGGGATGTAGCAAAAGCAGTTACAAAACTGGAAGAATTTTCATTCACATTAAAGTTAACCTTCTTAGTTTTGTTGTCTTTATTTTGCTTTGAGTACTGACTTGAGTGGCAGGTTTTAGAAATGTGTCCATATCTATTACATTTAAAACAACGGGGAGCTTTTCTTGGTGGCCTAACGTACTTCATATTTCCTTTGTGAGGACTTGAATAAAATGTAGCAGAGTCATTCACATTATTAACATCCTGCAAATTTTTTGTCTTAACAAGATCAGTACTTATAACAACACCTGAGCTTTCCATAGCCATTATCATAGGCCTATAGGATTCCGGTAGTCCTGCGAGAAAAAGTGTACCCAGCCACTCATCATCGACCATGAAGCCTATATTACGGAGCTTGTGTGCACAAGTAATTTATAGGTGAATAATAAATAAATAGTATACAAATAAAATTCTTAGTTTCAGATGCGTATCTACCACGGTATTTGTAATAATATTGTAAGTCTGTTCTCGGTGACAACAACTCATTCAGACGTTGTACGTCTGTGGTCGAGACATGGCATAATATTTTTCGTAATGGCAACAAGATACAAAAATTCACGATGTAGGTGGCGCTAGGCGTGTTCTTCTTCCGTCATTCTCATTCGCTGTCTAGTTTTTCTTTTTGCCATTCGGTATGTAGGTACTTTAGTTGGCTGTAAAATTTATTCTCGTAATGGCTGCCACGCTAAAAGTGTAGCTTTTTGGTTATGTCATGTATATAGGAATCAGTGTCCGTATGTCACATTGGTGTTATTCAACAAGTGTACCGAGTCATGATCGCATGAAAGCTGTTATATTATCAATCTCACTAGAACGTTTCCTCTTTCATGTTTCCTTATTTGGCAATTAAGTTATGGACTCGGGATTTGTGTACTGTATGTAACAAAAACATAATCTATGCATTGTGAAAAGTGTACGTGTGGACCATATTGAGTGCGGAGTGGTAGTTTTTGGTGCAAAATGACGGACAACAGGTCATCGTCGGCGCTATTTAAGCGGGCCGAACAGCTGAAGAGATGGGAAGAGTCTGACACTAACAAGCAGTCGCCGACGCCGAAGCGGGCGTCTAGGATCCAGTTCTCGGCGGGCATCGTGTTCCTGGCAGCGTGTACGTCGGGTGACAAAGACGAGGTGCTGCGACTGCTGAAGGCGGGCGCTGACATCAACACCGCTAATGTCGACGGGCTCACCGCGTTGCACCAGGTAACTTATCTCCTAACCACTTACTCCTACCTGCCGCAATCAACCATTTCACATTGTGTGGCTTCAGAAGTGTGTCAGTTTGTTTTTAGTACGAACCTATTGTGCGATTAAGTTCTTCGGTGGTGTCCTATTTTAATGATAATATATCCATGCAAAATAGGAAATATTTTGAGTTATAATTCATTTTCATACCCATGGAAAAACAAGTTATTATTCTTGTCCTTACTCCTATGACTATTCACTTGAACATATGAAAGATGTAATAACCAAAAAAAACAATACTGTTTACATCATAATTTATTTTGAATGTTACCAACTGATATCAGTCTAAAATTGAACATTTTACCCTGATTTCAGTATTAAAACACTAGTTGCCTACAACCACAATAATAAATGAGTCCACAAATAAATGAATATTATGTTTGACCTATTAATGTCTAACTAATTTGGCTAACGTCAAAGTTACCCTAATTTAGTTGATGCAGCTGGGAATACTTCGTCCATGATAAAATCTTGCTGTTTAATGTAAAAGGCAATTATAATTAATGTTGTCTTAATATTTTTTTTATTAATTTAACTATTAATCTATTTTCTGTTTTTATTTATGGCGTCCTGGCCTATAATAATGTTAGCTTAATTTCTTGATTTTATATGTTATAAAATCTCAATACAATTGTTAGAAATTATTTGCTTTTCTAGTAACATAACAACATTCAACTTTTTATTTCAATAACCTATTTACTATATTCAGAGATTTTGTTTGTAAATTCTCATTAATATACCTAAAATAAAAATGGAAACAAATATGGCTTAACAACCCCCAAGGAATGGTATAATAATAAGGTGTTTATAACATTTGCGCATAAGTTATATTCTCGATGAAACGCTCAAATAAATATAAGTAACTTAAAACTATCTTAATAACTTTGACTGTATCTTAATATGACAAATAAATAATATGATGTTACATTAGTAGTTGAGGTTCCAAAAGAGCAATATGAAATAGCACAAATTTATCAAGTATAATTAATATATTTAAGTACATGGTTTTTGAAGTCTCAACTTACAATTTGTCAACTTATTGCACTTTATTTTCAAATTTTTGTTTTAACCATACATATTAAGGCGATTGAACTCATTTGCTTTACACATTGTAGATAGTGACTAATACAAAATAAATACCTTATTGTAATGCGAGATATGTGATATCAGTTATTACCGGTTTGAACTATATAGGGTGGATTTTTAAGATACAGCAGTAGCAGTACCTTCACAGCTGTAGCTACAAGAAAACATTCTGTGGAGACAATACATTATTGTCTCCACCGAAAGTTTTCTATTTTTGATTTGACGTTGAATACAAAACTTTGGCATATTAAAATATGAATGGGAGTTGCATTTCTCATAGCTGAAACTTTTTGTAATTTCTAACCTTAAAAGTACCCTTTAATAGTCCCATACAGCCTTTTGAACCTTGTAAGCAACAATATTAATGCTATAAAAAGTATCATTTTCTTGGTTATAGTTTTTTTTTAATTTTGCAGATGAAGATGTTAATGTGTTCATAAATTATAGACAGTTTTCTTATAACTACAGTAATCAAGATGGCAGAAGCATGTGCTGCACCATTTAAAAATCCACTCTGTATAACAAACACGGTATGTGACCGAAAATTTAACACATTTTGTGATTGTGAATGTTACAATGAATAATCAGTATTTGCAAGGAAAAGCCTATAACCAATATTATAATTGGGGTGTCAGCAATAATAAATAGGAGATTGTGAATATTTATACATATTAAATAACCATTATCTTGAATGATAAGTTCTGTTAGGTACACATGACACATAGTAGACAATAGAAACGTTTTTTTTAGATATAAGTTTTCATAACTTTTAACTATTTTATGGCTGCTTATGTTTTATAAGTTTTAAAGACTGTTCATAACTTGTGCTCTTTTGTGTTATTGCGGTTCATTTGTTTTAATCCTATAAAAAGTGCAAATAAATTATTTCCCAACAAATTAATGGGTTGAAAACTTTATTATCCTGAATCAAAAATGACCTGAGATATATTTATTTGGCTCAAGTGAGCTTTTTCAAATGTTATAAGTGTTCAACATTTTATACTGATTTATATATTTGACATATTAATAAAGTACCTGAAGGCCAATAACTATGAACATTTTTAATACTATTTTGACAGACAATATGAACATTTCTTTATAAAAATCTATGTTTTATGACACAGCCTGATGTAGAACCAGTAGTAATATTGCTGTCTTCTCCTGATATTCCTGAACAAAACCAGTGATGTGTGCACTGTGTTAAGTTCCATACACTAACCTAATTTGTTATTTATATAAAAATAATTGTATAACAATTTAATATACCATCATTATGTTGATATTAACAGAAAAATGGAAACTATTGAGAAATCTCAACTATATCTCAAGACAGTTGTACTCGATGATGCCAAAGGGTATCTCATTTATAAGAATTTATAAGAAATGGCAAAATGGATTAAACAATATTTTTAATAAATAATCTAAATCACTTTTTCTCTATCTCTTGTTAAAATGAATGAACCAAAATAAAGAAAGTTAGACACTGCTCTAACATCCCTCTCAAGGGAAGTAACTCTTTGACAGGTTTTAACAATATAAGACCCCAACATTAATCTTAGCTTGGTTCTGGAGAATAAACCAATCAATATAGCTAATTTATCAGCATGTCAAAAAATCCTTCTTTTGGTTTGTCCATTTTCGCAACAGATAGAAAAAAGTGATTGAGATTGTTTATTAAAAATGTTGTTTATAAATTTTTCCATTACTTTCAAATCTGTCAAAATTAAAATGTAAAAAAAAAATATTTAGACGGGTATGTAATTACGTACCCATCTAAATTAATGATTCTAATTTAATACAATCTGAAAAAGATATTAGACTCTCATTATCTGAATTCAGGGTATATGTAAACCGATAATGCCTGAGGGTGCAATAGAATTGTTGCATACTCAGTACTTTGAGATAATAATTATAATTTAATCTATTCCATGTTTTGTATGGCACGCTTGATATAGGTACCATATTTAATAAATTATATATTTTTTTGAAGAATGTTAATTATATTATGGGGTTTAATTTCCACAATATAACTAGTCTAGTGCTTTCACCATTTTTGTTGGTGTATGACAGGTTTTCTAAGTTATTTTTATTATGTATATGACCCACCAAACAAATATATGGTACAAATTATGTTTGATTCAAATTGTAATGTTGCAGTTATCATAATGTTAAAGTTTTACTGCTACATAGAGAGTGCATACAATGTACAATGTACATGTCAATGGTTAATTTACATAGATGATGATATTTATATATCACTTTAATATAGCTTAGGTTACCACCTTGTATATATATAATTATCTACATTTGAAAGAATATAGTACATATATACTAGGATGGAATGTTCCAAAGCGAATGGTGGCCGATGGTACACTATTTATAATCGCCGATATCTTTATATAACTGTTACGTGAACTGATGAGATAATATACGTACATATTTGGCGGGAATGCATGACGGGTTTGGCAATTGTGCATGAGACTGTGCATACTTCATATAGTTGAACATGTTATGTGTCTAGCCTGACACAGAGTAATGCTTTATACACGTTGCATGACTTCGTAAGGACCAGCGCACACTGATATCAGAGCATCGCATCACTTGAGATACCTAACCATTATTCACTCAATTTGTGTGAATCGTGTCTTATAGATTTTCTAGAATATAGACGATTCATATTATTTTGCGTAGTGTTTTTAATTAACTTATATTCTTACAAAATAATTGTAGTACAAGTATTGCTGAATATCAGGCAGTATTGTTGTCAGCGCGATAAAACGTCAGATAATGATGTGTATAATACGCGTTTTGTTTAAATATATTTACGCAGACAATGTTACTAAAAAGTTCCGCATTGTTGCTCTACATGCTTAGTTACTTTTTGGGCAGCCTATGGCATACTACGAAGGCAACAAAAACAAAATCGCCCCTTGCTTATTCGACGGCACAGTAATAGGCTGAAGTTATTTATAATTACACTGTCTTATTCAAACTGTTTATTCATGTAAAAATGAACTACCCAAAACCGACTACCACGTTGTTCGTCAACTAAACCATACGGGTTAAAAACGGCTTGCCTTTATTGCTGTTTAACAATAGGAATGTATAAGATTCTCATTGCCAACTCTCTAAAAGTCAATATATTAATAGTCTTAAAAAATCCTGAATGGAGAGGATGTAATGGATAGCTATGTCAATTAGGCTATTGGAAAGTTTAGCCATTCTTTTTAAAAAATCTTGTCTTGATGTTTTTTTTTTTATAATACGCAACGCTTTAAGTCTTAACATGTTGCGTAACTTTTCACTCCTGGCAGTTGAATACATTTTCTTGCTACAATCGGTTTGAGAAATGCAAAATCTGGGAGTTTTATAGTCGGTTTTTTTTCATAATTATTTAAGGAGCTTTGTCGTAACCCCATAACTATCATGATCCACATTACGCATTGATTGATTATTAGCATATGTGTCTAGTGATCCGAGGTTTTTTCTTCACGCGAGATGAGGCGTGGTCAAATGCTAAAAGATAACAAAATATATAATTTATAAATTAATAAAGAAAAAGTAAAAAAAAAGTAGTAAAGATGAAACATTCTATAATTAAAACGGTACTGTTATACGCCTATGAATAAGGCTGAATACCCCGGGATGGCATGGCGTTGCGGTTTGTTGCATACGATTCATAGCGACACGCTTCTGCGAGTATTTGGAATATACAAACGGTCATCCACTAGCGTTAAATGTTAATTGTCATTAAAAGATTATGTATCGCTGGTTGGTAGATGATTTTGTATAATTCAGGTATGATGTATAGGCCAAAATTATGTAGTGAAAAATGTTTATAAATCGATAACGTTCATATTTTTTAAAAAGTCTAATAGGGTCATTTTGATGCAGACGTATTTATGATTTTAACAGCAACATGCACATTTATGTATGTTATTTAGTCATGAATAAAATATACGGTCATATTATAAATATATTTGGTTACATACATAAAATATAAGGTATGACATTCGACTTACAAACACCTGATTATTTAAATTATATTTTCAGACTGCATAATGTATTGTGTGTCGTAGAGAAAGTGTAGGATCAGTTATTTAAAACTGTTACTGGAAGTGCGTATTGCGCGATATGATCAAATCAGAAAGAAGTTAGTACACTGTAAATTGTAACAAGGCTTTATATAACGCCGTGGTCTGCCGGAATGTATGCCCTTTTGGAACGACATTTTATATATTACACTAGATTTCTTTTTCGAGCTCTTGTTTAATCAGTAACAACAAATATAAACACATCAATCACGAAGTTTGTAAATAATATGTTGCGGTCCACGCGATCCTTACACCTACATAGCCGGGTGTGAGAAAATCTTGCAACTTATTCAAGCTAACCGTGGTTCTGGTTTTGTTGGGATGAGAAGCTGTTTGAATTCGTTGTTTAAACGATACACATTACCAAGAACTTTTAAGAATAAAAATACCAAATAGAAGAAAGGTAGCGAAAAAAAGTAGATCGTTAACAAGTATTTTCATCCTCTCGGCCCGAGGTTCGTTACGGTCAAAATATTATTAGGTACTTATATAATGCTTAAAGAATATACAAACACATTTAATTTTTAGATATTTTTACGTCGGTGCTGTGTGATCTTTTTAATTTATTATTTTGTCCATTATACTAAGTCTCGATCATCATCTTTTACTATCATCTACTTATTGAGACTATTAATTTGAGCCCAAAAAAACTATATCTGCTGTATGTTGCTGAAGAAATGAATATCCCGTAGAGTATATGATGCTATATAACCTCTTTTTCCATTGTCTTTCCCAATAAAATAGTGTTATTGTATTAAATAGTTTTGTGTTTCCTTATTCGAATAACGTAGACAAAAAAACTCGGCACATAGGCGGTAATGACAGCGATTTCGAAGTCGGAGATTAGAATTTTGTTCTTTTTTGGGTAGTTGGATTCTCTTTTTAAATGTATTTAGATACTGAAGTTGACACACAAATTATTTCAAACTAAAACCAATCCCGCTGATGATAACTACTATTTGACCTTCATAATTAATACAAATGGTTTTTTAATTACTACTTCAGAATGTTTAGAATCTTGTACAGATCTAACCTCAATTCGGAATCTCTTTAATTTAAAGGCCTAATGAGAAGTTAGTTCGTCATCGTAAGAATAATTATGATGAATGGTGATGTGCGATTTAGGTTACCATAGTGCATAATTTATTTTTGTTTCATCTTCAGATATTCAGGTATAAAGGACTAAATATCACTATTACTTTAGACACAACGCTCGAGCGATAAGACAAAAATTATATTTTCGATCAAGTATAATATTATGGCCCATAAAAAGAATTTAAAACAGCTTTTGACTTCCTAAGTCAATATATTTTGAACGATACGACACATCAATAGCATCACACAGTGCAAAATATGTAGGTTAATCATTTTCAAATGATTAAAAAAAAACTGGATTATTTGGTTTTCTCCATTATTTATGGGCTAGCAATGCCGCTATGGCGCCAGCTTCGTTGTTATGTTTATACCATATTGTTTCCATCAATGATTCTCATCTATAATTAGTATGCAAGTATTAAACTGTGATTTTTTTAGTCATAGTATTTGGAAGGCTTATAATAAGAGCAACAGATAGTTTGGTGTCTACAATCCAACTTCACCACTGTTTAGAATACATATATGAAAGACTTATGTAGTTATGTGATATTATGGCGCCTAACGAAGCTAAACCACCATAAGTGGTTATCGCACGGCGTGATGTCTGTCTTAGGCAATTATAAACCTGATCTTGCCTGTTCCTGGATTGGTTGTCGTTTAACTGCGCCGCTGAAGCTGGTCATCTGATCTTGTCCAATTAATCTCAGCCAACTACATCGTTACTTCAATAAGCGTTCGATTGACCTGAATTCAATTTCTAAGGGCGCCTATAAATTAACCGCGCGGTAATTGCGTTGCGATCGCGCGGTGAGGTAAATCCATATAAAAATACGAGCGCGACTGCCGTGCTACAGCCGCGAGGCAGGTAGCGGCAAATGGAAGACGCTGTGAGGTGTTTTATTTACCGTCGTTTGTGTTGTGGAAATTCTTATGGAGTTACCTTGCGGCGCGGCCGCAGCGCTGCTACTGTGCTGCAAACGTGCGGATACTTTGAAAGCACCCTAACACAGAAGTAATCACTATGGCAGAAAGCCTTACTGATACCGTGTTGACAGGCTGGAACATATCAATAAAAATACGTTATTCTCGTGTGATAATTAAATTCAATATGTTATGACCCACTTTTCAAAACATAATATTATCATAATTTTTTAATTCTCTGATAAAATATAAAATGGATTCCACGCATAAGTAATGACGCGCTTGTGTTTAAACAACCTCGCGAGAATTGGCGTTTGCATCTACTGGAATATTCTAAATTGGGTTTTGGTTGCGGCACCGCCCGTGTGTATCGCCGATTAGTATAAAAATAACTAACTTTTGGAAGTGAAAAAATTATCGATTAAAAATCGTTCAAGTTTAGATGTTTCCACAAAGTCATGTTTCCGATGATATCATCAAGCATATCAAGTTTGTTTATATTGCACAGCGATGGAGATGAAGATTATCATCAGAGACATTTAAATGTTAATCTGTAGATTTCCATGTGTATATAAATAAAATAAAATAATTTATGTAGGCTAATTCCCGCAATACACGACTCGTTTACAGAAAACATACATAGCTTTTATTGGAAATAAAAACAACGTTTACGTATGGGAAATTAGATTAACTAGTTTCCACATAAAGTTCATTCCGTGTGCTGTAGTTTGACAAAGTATGAATTTATGAACGATCAGAATTCAACTCTGCATTCACGCGTTTTGCTGTTTTTGTGCAAGTTGTTTTTGTTAGTTGTAACTGAACTTTCAGCTGTACATTGCTGAATAGATGTGCTTTTTAATATGCAAACGAGAACACTGCAGGCATAGTTGCGAAAGTTAATAATAACGTTTCATATAGTTTGAATATTTGCAATGTCCGTACAAGCTCGTGATCGGTATTAATTTGAAAATAAAATGTATTCGGAGCATTTGGGCTCGATCTCTCATTACTGATTCAACCGTTTCGATTTTGCTTTGTGAAGGCTTTATATGTGAGTTTGAATTTAAGTTTAGTGTTTCTTGCCCGTGTGGCAGTAGGAGGAGCAACCGGAAGTAAGTTCATTACAGGACGCGTGTCTCCCCTAATTGACGCATAATCCCGGTTCCGTTTACCTCAAAGGGCTTCTTCCAGTCCGTGGTTTGTTTTTTTTTTGCAGAAACTAGTGCTATAAAACTTAAGATAGACGTATGCAGGTGTAGACCGCAGGTTTCTTCAATGGAATCCGTGGGATATATAATTTTGTAGTTTTTTTTCCCAATATAAAAGTACTTTTGAGAATAATATACATTTAGGAAATGTATATGTGCTATTCTGTTCACTATTTTTAATTTGTTACTACTTTAGAAGTTGCATCTAGTTATATTGTATTTTTTTTGCTTCTTTTTTTAAATTTTTAATCCCTTAAATAGAAACTTCACTTCATACGTCTTATTTTTTCAATGAAATACTATTTTTTTAATATTGTATTGTATTATACCGATATAAAATAAATAATTAACTGTTGTTATCTATCAGCTATGATTTCTATTTTTTATGATACGCGCTTTACGTAGTTCTAATATCATAGAACAGCGATCAGCAATCCACTGCCGTCTTATTTCCGACTCATAGCTGTTCCGTGAATGAATATAATATTTTATAATGTTTTTTTAAATTTTTTGTAATTACATCGTCCTTCGTATTAATAAAACTCAAATTAATATTTTTGCTTTTGCGATATCAACAATATTCATGGCTAGGTACTTAGGTTTAATATCAAAATAAAATTGCGGTCCCGCCTTTACTTCATTTTGCCACTATGTGGCCCTTCACTGCGAAATGGTTGCCGACCACTGTCGTAGAAAAAGCACAAAATTTATGATGGAGATGTTGATTAAAATATACGTTCAGTGTTAGCGACAATGAATTTCCTAGAAATTTATTTTCCAAGGAAGCGTCAATTTTCATAGTAAATATTTTCTCGTGGCGATGGTAAATTTTGCTATAACTGCATTAGAAGCGGATGTGGCGGAATAAAATTGCATTGGCTGGTGCCGCTGGCATCAAGGCAAGTCGCCCTTGATAAAATGCATTTAGTGCCTTAGCCTAGACTGCCTCTGTTTACCTACACATTTTAGCAAATATTTCAATATTATATAGCTGTTGATAAAATCCTCCTTGGGGAGGCCTATGTTCAGCAGTGGACTTCCCGAGGCTGAGATGAGATGAGATGATGATAAAATCCGTATTGTAGCATTCAATTACAATTAAAATCAGTTGTAATTATGTAACACGTATTGTTACATATTTACAACTGATCTAATATCAATTGTTTATTCTTTGTCGCTTCTTAAATAAGTAAGTTATTAATGCACCATATCCCTTTGTCGCTTCCAAATAAATTTAACCCCCGAATGCATTTAACAAATTAACAATACACTTCCGTGTTTCGCGTTTTCGTATAGAATGCGGCGCCGCAGGTCACGCGCTCCGGGTTAGCACTCAGAATAACTTTCGATTGTTTCGGGCCACCGATAAACGTCACCGTTACACATTTAGATGCCGACGACCGTCCGTCCGACTATCTAGCGGCGCGTACCATTGCCGTTTCTATATGTAGTCTCACCTACGCTACATTTACATGAACAGCTGTGTATCGTCACCTTTGCTACATGATCGTTTTTTTTTTCATTTTATGTGCATTCGGTTTACGTCGTCCCATCCTTATAGGTTACCATGTTAATGCCTTTTTTGTTTGGAATATTTAAAATGCGATAAAGTTTACTAAATTAGTTTAGTACAAAATGCAGTTTAGTTTTAAGGATATGTGTTAATACGAAATGTTGTGGACATATTCTGGGTTGATGATTACAGGCATGTTCTTAGCAGTATGAGATTATAAAATAAAAGACACGTGGATTTCTAGCTAGTAGCATAGTATGCCACTAGAGCAGGCAGGCAGTCTTCTTACAGTTTGAAACTGGAGACCACTGAAAAGTGCACATGTTCCTTTTTCACAGGTCCTGTTAGGACTTGCATACATTTAATGTGTTACATAATAATAAAGTAACGATTTACGGAAGGCTAGTCTGAGCCTTTAATGTATACACTTATCTAGCATCTAGCCCGTATGGGCTGATTGTGTTGAAGTATCAATTGAATGGAGAGTGTCTCTTAGGAAAGGTGTCGATACGCAATTGTTGATCGATTTACTTTAAAATAAAATACTAAAAACAATATTTGTGCTATGAAACAAAATATGTTTGTTTTGCGTTTCTTTGTTGTGAGCTTCATCTTATTTTTTATATGCAATACGTAAGATTTTTCATGTGAGGCGTGACCAAAATGATACGTATGTAAATCATCAACTGTATTTATATACTATAGAGTGTAATATTAATATAAACAGATTAACATAATTTAGGCTACAATTGAGCTATATCTGGTTCACATTGTACCCACTATCAGATGCCAATGAGTGTTCTGTGCCCTCAGCTCGCTACACAACTAATGGTAGTGTCGCATAAATGTATCGAGCTTTAGTTGACATCAAACAGTTTACAAGTAAATAATATTGTCTACTATATCTTGACCGCTCTCTCATTCATGTCCACGATCATTAATTTATAATTTCATTAATTTTAGTATTCATTCACAATCTCTTGTTTTACAAATTCAGAGTTGCGTATTTCAGTCATACATAACGATGCACGGAACAAAATGAATAAATAGTCATATTAACGTACCCGCAATTTGTTGTAGGGCTCTCTCGCCCACGCTCCTTCAGATGCATCTGTCGTGGGTGGATTGTAAAATCAGTAGTTTTGTCAATCAACCATATTGTTCCTAAAACCCTGGTTATTCTATAAATCATTTTAATTGACCCTTGGTTTACATTTATCAACATGTTTTTGTATTTTATACGCATTGCAATTTACTTGGACTGGATTTTCTTTATGAATTATAATTTCAAGAAAATACCTATGGAAATTAATGCGCAAATATAATAGAAATTTAAACTTCCTCAAAATGCACTCAACGATAAATTATTTTGCCAATTTATTTTACATCATTCATTGGAAATGTTCCCAATTCCCATTGCAAGCGAATGCATGCAATCGATCTACGTTCGTGATTATCAAATCGTGAAGTGTCTAGGCAAGTTGCACATTAGCTAATGGTCAACTGCGTCGTCGACATATCAAAGTAATCAGTCAGCCAGTGCGCACAGGAAGATATTAACGAGCCTTAATAGATGCAATTATTATGACCCCGGACGGATCGGACCGTTCGACATCTCGAAGTCGCCTGTTCTAGAAATATGACACACTTGGCACTTTCTCTTTTATGGTATCAATACTAGATGTTGTTCTTTTTATTATTTCTGACAATATCTGGACGTGAATTTATGACGCTTTCGTGTTGTGGAACCATCGCGCCGGATCAATGTTAATCATTGCTTTACTTTGGAAACCCCATTTTTTTATGATACAGTACATATAGGTAATTTCGTTGTATTAATTTCTACGGCATTATACGTTTTGACTCATCACAATTATCACCGTGAGCTGTTTTATGCTTTGTAATTGTCATCCGCGACTTAGTTTGTGTAGTCTGATGGCATATGTTAAAGAGCTTTTTAACACTACATCATTTTCCTTTCTACGCGATGTATGACTTATTGTTTTTCTAAATTTCATTCTGAAGCAATTTGTTCATTGTTCTACCTTCGTTATTTTTGTCTCGCTAATTATAAACAATTGCTCATAAACCATTTATGTGCAATACCATTTATCGCTGAATACTTTTTATCCAAGAGCAATTTTTATCCCAATCCAAACTAATAATCAATATTGTTAATATTTTTTTAATAACAAACAGACAAAGATAGATATATAAGTCGCCATTGAGTCACGTACACGATTTGCAACAGGTGAGAAAAACAATCTTGGGAGTGATTTTTTCCTGCAAATCGTATAGCGCTCAATGATAATATTGACATTTTATCTTGCGTCTGCAAACATTGATGCCACGGCGCTGGTTTATGGTTAATTTTAACTTACAATTTTACCTATATCAGTTCTGCGTATGACAATCGTGTTTTTTGTATTACTCTGAAGCTTAATTTTATTTTACGTTATGTTCAATCCTTTGCGATAAGCCCTTAGTCGCTTTTAACGTATATTAATGCAAACAAGCCTTATACCTCGCTAATTCAGGTAAACTAATTGACCAAATACCGGCACAAGTGAAAACGGCAGGATAGGTTCAACGGAAATATACAGAATTACTGTTTACAAAATAGTAAACATATAGATGTTCATAAATCATAGTGGATTCAGCTTCACCACATTGTTAATAATTCCGTGTAAATCCGCAAACAGTGAATTTCAGTAAGACACTCAACCCGATTTGCGTCCACTATTGCATCACAGTCGGCTATGACGCATGGGAACATGACACCGTCCGTATTTATGTGTGTGCGTGCGTGTGCGTATGTGTGCCACGTGATACACTCTCAGTGTTTGTGTGCAATTACTTATACAGTTTTATTTAAGAATAGGTGTTAGTCATGCTCGTGTCAATGGGTACCTTATGAAACAAATAAAGTTTTGGAGACTGCGTGAATCGATGCAGTTTTTGTGCGATTCGTTTGAATGGGCTAAGATTTGTATCGCCTATGTCTAGACTCGAGTTATAGTAGTATCACTGTAGCTCGCTGGTTTTATGCACCACTGTGTTCAAGTACAAAGACATTCCTGCCTCGCAAATGGTGAGAAGATGTTTTTATTATCATTTATTCCAAAGTTATTTTAAAGTTAAATATTAAAAATGATATGTGCTTTAAATAAAACGAAAATAAACCTTTAGGATATATTTTTGAACCTTAGCATAAATACTTAATAGTAATTGATTAAATGTTTTCGTCACTTCGTTAATCCAAAAAGTTCAACGTATCGTTCCGTGTGAATGAGAAATCAGAATGTAAATACGAGACCATTCTATTTTAACAATATGTGCATTAAATGTGAGGGGTCATCGGAACAGAAGTGTCATACAATAACCCACCTGACCTACTATATTCGCGCGACGTTTCGAATGTAACGTCAGGCTTTAAACCGTAATATCTACTGTTTACGTTCTGTCACTCCACAACCTTGTAAAGTGAAGTTAATTTATCTCCGTTTCCGTAAAAGTAGGATCATTAATGTAATCATGGGATGATTTATTTCAAAGCCATCACTATCATTAGCTTATCGTATATTGTGCCAATGTTTTGTACTGTCCATGCCCAACCTATAGGACGTCAGCCCCTATTAACAATATAATGTTTTAGAATAATACAAAATGTATGAACAAATATTTCAAAAATTAGTCATATTTACTTCGTGATTTCATTATTATCTTTTAAGTTATAACTCATCCATTTAATGGTATCGTCACCTGCTCCATTACGCTGTGGGTATTGTCTAACGTCAGAAAAATGAATATCGTGACGTTCTTAGTTCGGCTCGAGGGCTGACAGTACATGCCTCTATGTATTTATAGGAGGTTTGTGTATGCAAATTGCATGTGTGAATTACAATAGGGCTCCTATCGGTCACAATTCACGCGAGCCGTTATCATGAGAATCGTTATCTCCGGATGCGTCCGCCACGACCACCGACATAACATTATATAATACCACTTTTGTACTCAAACTGATGTTCATGTGTACACTTAATGGTGTGAGCACGTTGTTGCTTTATATATTTTTTTTCATACACTTTCAGAAACGGTTTTCAATGTATGTCGCGTTACGCGTTATGCGAGGGAAGTACATTCATGTTTTTTTTTTTAATTTGTACTATGTTACACAATTGCCAGGTATGGATGAATGATAGTAATACCGCGGTAATATAACTCAAAGTATAAATCCGTTCTCTTGTCACTTAAGGTCTGTTATCAACAATAAGTTTTTCTTACGAGAAGGGGCGTCACCCAAATGATTCATGATTACGGTACGTTAATTTTTCATCTAATAGGATTGTTAAAAAACATCACACCAGTTTTAAAAATCCTAACGATGTATAGGCTTCATTAGTGAGGATGTGGAAATATAAATGAACATGGTAGCATCGCGTACTTTGTTAATCTTATCCGTAATGGTTAATATCCAAACAAAATATTCATTTTTCACGCCCAAAACGCAGACATTAGGTGGCAAACCAAATGTTTATCAGGCCGGTACAGTATAGCGAAGCGTTTTGATTGTGTGCGGTGTAGAATGCACACCGTTCCAAACGCTCCTCAGGAAAAGACTCGTGTGACCCAATAAATTCTAACTCCATCTCCTATCTCTTCTTAAAGGTCCACAAAGCAGCATAACTCCTTTGACCGTGTGCGAGTTGATATTTATCATCATCACTTACTCTAAGGTGTTTGGACAGACGGTATCTTTCTTGTGATTTTGAAATACAACGGTATCCATGCATGCGTGGACGTGCTCCACCTGTTCGTATTTACGGTCTAAGAATCAAAACAATAAATCATTGCACAATTAAAAATGTTTTAACGAATCGATCGATAAAGCTAGTCCAAAAGCGGCGTGATAAACATTCGTACGAGTGACAGTTGATTTAATTTATTGTTTATGCCATTGAATACTAATTAATGATGTGGTTGCCAAATTAAGTCGTCAAAAGTTCACCAAACTCGAATTAGGTCAATGTAGGTTATGGGCCAAAAACGTTTCATTTGGCGCGTTTTCTAATTGTATTACAGGTTATGACTGATGTCCTTTTTTATTAAAATTTATATACAATAAAAGAAAAGTAAGGTAATTTTGTGTATTTTGTAGTTTGTACTGAGTTACAATTGTATGTTTTATAATTTGGTTTCGGCAAAATATTTTGCCTTAGTATTGTTAGTTTATAAGAATTCGCTTTATTCTATTCTAAATATATTTAAATCAATACGAGAAGCTATGTCCATTTGTACAACTTGCTGACTTGGCGAATTTCCCACTGCCGCAAATGTTGTATTAACTTATTAGCTGAATTGAATTTAGTTTTTTTATTAAAATAAAATGAACATTGAAAATTAATTAAATTCAACAAATATACACAAATTTTAATAAATTAATAATACATACACTATCGTTCTTATCTTATACGGTTAGGTAGAGACTATAGAGAGCTACATTCTACCTTCTTTCGGCTATTCCACATTTATAGGTCCCGTATATCGTCATTTACCGCGATTTTCCCATGTTTTAACAGTTATTCTGCTATTCTAAATTCGACAAATCCATTTTAATTTGGAAGAACAATAAACCGTTACATGTTAAGGAATATTAAAGACTAGTATGAATCTAAATGTATATAAAAACAAATAACTCTAAAACACCATGATCCACATATTGACATAATATAGAATTATTAATACAATTATGAGTAGTCTTCGAGCCATCATCTTCGACAAATTCAGGATATTTTTTTTTAAACCATAGTCGGATACGTGTCTAAAAAACGACGGAGAGGACCTCGCGCCCATGCGTTACTTCTACAAGGCTCAGTATGAAATAACTGAAGCATGCGCACTCCCTTTTAAACACATTTCTAGCGAACTGATAATATTTTTTTATTTGAGAGTTGCACACAATAGTATTCGTTCTAACACAGGCTGTATAGCATCATAACTTCAAGAACCAAACGTCTTGATTTCAGGCTAAAAATATTGTAACGCTTTAATAATTGAGGATAAGGAGTTTTTGAGTGATGATATCTATAATTCATAGTTCTTGAACTATAAATGCTGTAACTAACTCGACTTTTATTGATTTTACCGATTTATATGTACACGCACATTCACATCACATAAAAACATTATATATGTGTTTGTTTGATGTAAACGCAGAAATAGTTGAACGGAATTAGATTTTTCGGATATTTGGCACAACGATAAACAATTTTCTAGATTAATACATAGGTTATTTTCTTCCGGTAATTTAGTCGCATGGGAAATATCAAATAATGTTTTTTTTTTTAAATTGATGGCGTTGTCAATCGCTACAGTGATTTAGGAACTTTTAGAACGGGCAAGACCTTTCATGCCGGCAAAGTCGCGAGCAACGGCAACGAGCAATACCTATCGGCGAATATAATAGTGCGAATATATAGTGAATATCGTAGACAATAATTGGTACACAACTAGAATAATAAAAAGTGTAATTTAATTAAGTCTTATATTCAGATTATGGACATACTACTATGCGCATACATATTAGCAAATCATTTGAATAATTAACAACATAATATAGTTAATTAAAATAGCTTACTGGATATATGGTACATTTCTGATACATTTAATAAAAGCAGCCCGCACACGGGCCGTTATTGAATTAAACGATCGCCGACAATAAAAACTTTATATTCAGAAATATGAGATCACCGTCGAAACATTACTAACTCTATAAACTGGGTTAATATGTACGTACCTACGACGAAAATATTTTGTATAGTCAGACACAAAAGTAGCTGAACATATAATTTTTTTTATCGATTTTTGACTTTTGTGTTTTTCGGGATTTTTAATACGTTTATGGCATTGCAATACGGGATACGAAGGGATTATTAAAATAAATTTGTCAATTTTGTAAATGCGGGATAGGCACAATCTTATTGCGGGTTGTAAAGCGAAGCAAAATATAATCACCAATAATGCGGACAACATTTCATTATCGCACTGCGCGTTCTGGCTAATTTAGACTCTTTAGAGTTAAGACCCCATGCAATCTCGCAGCATGCAACCCTTCTACTGAGTTTTGTGTATCAACCTTTACCCCCGTCACCCGGTGCAGCCGTTGGTAACAGCCCACAGTCGGTTATGGAACATAAAAATATAATTAAACGTTTGATCCATACGCGCACTCATTACCGGTGTGAACGTCATAGCCACAAAGGTTATACGTAAAACGGAACGAAATAATGAACCCGCATACATACTACTGGCATAGGCATGATACGTGGATACGTACCATTTTATACTAACAAAAATGATTCACCATAGGGCGAGGCTAATTGGAATTTTGACGTCCGTGCGGCGTCATATTATGAATAGTGCTAATATTAACTCCTTTCTTGCATGAACTGTAAAAATACTAAAGATAGTTTAAAACTCCAACGTATCTCCTTAATGCATAAGAGGTTTAGCCTCCAGCCAGTGTAGATCAATATCGTTAAGCTGGCACATCACAGTTTCGGTATTTCTTATATTGTAATTTAGTTAGATTTATTATAATCGTTTTTAAGCTTGTAGAAATATAGCTTTAGATCCTAAATAAATAATTATTATATGAGTTCCAAGTAATATTTCCATCGCCGCTTGTCCGTGGAACATTTAGATAATTCGACGTAAGTAAAGTCAGAACGTCCTTGCGAAGTGTCGCATTTAGGCGTCTTTACCTAGATGTCACGAACTGCCTCACGCGCTCGCAACTAGACGACATGACATTGACAAAAAAAAAAACGACGAATAATAATTTATGTATTCGTATAACTGCGGCCCAATCTGTTAATTACTATTTTTTGCCAAGTTCAATCGCGTGACGAGACGAATACTTCGAGGCCACACGTTTGCGGTGAAATTAACAAACCGCTTTATATCCCGCGCGAAAAAAAACTAAACCGCGCGCGCACTCGATGACGTAACACCGATATCAACGAGCCTACATATCTGACGTGACCTCGAAATGAAAATTTGTCGCCCAATTCTAAAATAACGCGACGCTGTCATTCAGAGACGAACGCGTCATGCACCCGCAAAATATTTGGGTCGGTCAATGACAGCACAGAAATTTGAGTCTAGATCGGTAACTGGGTACCGGGACCGATAAAAATTGGGACGGATCGCATTTTGGCGGAATGTGCAACATAAAAAAACCATGTCGTGCCGGCGAACGCGTAAAACTATACAAAACTACTTGTATTCGGAGCTCGTTCCCATTTCACACATGATTGAAGCGCGAGATAGTTCAGATTAAGTCTAACTATCTATCTATCTATGACTTCTGCTCTATAAATACGAAGTCGGTAGTGTTACGAGTTGATCGTATGCCGAAGATTAAATCTAATGCGGGGGCAAACGATGCCATAATGATAACTCGCCGCGCGATGGATAAACCAGATAATGCTCATGTTTATAATTTGCAATAAATATAATGACCGAGACGGGCGCGATGTGAGTCGAATAAATTCCAATAGTGCCAGACGGTGTTTCAAAACGCGATACGGATTTAAATAGGTTACACTGTTATTGTAATCGGAAGTAGGTCGTATGGATTTTATAACGCAGCTGCGAATACTGCAGTAAATCTCAATCTTATCACATCAGACGGCCGTGGCGTGCGCTTTTCTTCAATATGAGATGGTAATGTAAACTATGAGGAACGAGGAGTAGATAATAATCGCGAGTTGTGACGAAAAGCTAACGACGGGCCAGCATTGTGCCAAGCCGGCACACGCGTCCCAGACTGGGTGCAGACTCGCCTATTTTCACCTAGATAAAATTATTACACAGTGGTGTTCCTGTCGGCGTTTGTCAACAATAAAATTAATAATAAAATAAAGCTTGCAAAGAAATGTATACAACTTCTGCTACGAAATATGCCTGAAAACTTTATAACCTGCTCAACCACATCGTTCAATAATAAGTCGAAGTCTATATAAAATATAGAAACCTGCATACGATAGCCCCTATTTCACACCCGTATTTATGAGATCATTCACACGAACGTAATATTTTATCGATAAAAATATTACATACAACGTTGCTTTATCGAGTATCGAATAGATACTGTCAACGGTTTTCGTCACCGGAGCGTCTGTCTCGTGTGTAGTTGATCTAAGGTAACTAACCGCACTTTATAAATAGGGCAGGCGCACACACCCGTCCGGATACCGTACGCACACCGCGTGTAAATATAAAAATATGTATATGTAGTAATCGATAAAATGATCTGTACTGACCGGCAACGATGATGTAAACATGGACGAATGCGTATACCGCGCGGATAATCCGGCCGATATAGATCGATACTCGACACTGTGCAAGTCATTATTGGTGATATCGATTGCGGATACTCGCGGCGAGATCCGACGTTCGTAAACACGCGGTGTTTTGATCCGTGCATTGGGAACGGCTCCTTACTCGGAATCTTGCAAACGATACGATGCAATGTGTTGCGGTTGAGTTATGACAACGCTCGACACTGCCGTGCATATGTACGTGTCTGTCAAAATAATTATATTATTAAGTTGTCGCTTGTTAATCCGCGTTCGTTGTATAAATGGCGAAACGTGCGCCGACACTTACAGTCTTTTAAACTAGATTCAAGTTCATAGGTCAACTAAGCCCAAAAGTATTTATGGTGTAAATAGTAAATTATTAACTAGCGTGACGTTTTATTCATCACTGGTGACACAAGGAGTTCTTGTATTATTACTTCAAATTTTCAGGAATCTTATCGGGAATTTTCTCGACGCCTATTAATGTTCTCACGTAGTATTTGCTAAAATTATAGTCTACAGAGTATGTAGATAAATAAAATTATTACAAATGTAAGTTTACATACAGTTAAGAAAACAATCGAATGAAAATCAGGATCAGTAGAAGAAGTATGATATTATATATTGTATGGAATAATAGTTCTTATGAAACAACGACCCCGATGTTACTGGGACAGAAAATAGAAAGGCTCAGGATTCAAAAAATCAGGCAAACCCATATGAGAAAATAACATAAATAAAGTTTTACACATCGACTGGATAGGGAGTACATAAATAGTTAAACAAGATCTATATTTACTTATTTGTACTTTATACAATATGTAAAAGTCGACTTGTATCGAAGGCGTCGTGTACCGGCCAACCTGGGTTGGTGAAGAGACAAAAACATAGCATGTGCACGAAACTGAACTAAGCTTAAGAACGTAGCCAACCAAAAAACAAAATTTCACGCCTTACGATATTCAACATAAAAGACGTGATTTCCATTTCAGCCAAGCGCAATCGTCTAACAAATACATCGTAAAAGAGAATAGTGCCAAATAATGGTGTTGCGGCTAACCAAATGACACAATTGTACGAAGTAGCGATATAGCCAGTGTTATCGTTAAGGTTAGCACCCAATGGACGATACGCGGCACGACGCGCGCCAAAATCTAATTCCGTACTAGCACTTAACTCCCAACAACTGTTACACTGGTTACTGTGTAGCCAATAACAACACCGGCCGATTATTATATAAACATCGGCGATCGATTAGCGTCAGATGTATTACTTGCATAACCTAAATAAGAATTAGGTGAATTCTGTCGATAACAATTGGTGTAGTCAATGAATACGATCTTAATAATAAGTAATGATTATAAGATACGACTGCATTTAGGTAAAACTGGTGTAACATGACTGCTAGATGTTCATATTCATTACTTATTAGTGCCAGTTATCAAAAATACTCCACAGCAGTTTTATTTACATCCAGTGAAAAGTTAACACAAATAAGTTAAACAGGTAAATTGGGTCTAAAATATTGGCTCTCACGAAGATACAGGACCGACATAAGTGACGGGGATGACATCGGACGTCACAACGCCTGAGATAAGCAGATATATCTGTCAATTAAAACTTTGAGATGATAAGCATGCTTTATAAATTATTACTTATTTGCAAGCAGGTAACAATTGATCGTGAAACGTCGCAGAACAATCTAGTGCAATTGGACCTCGTTTGAGTAATATAAGCGAATTGAGTGTGTGCGCTAACGTCCACAACGTAGTGCAGGCATTTTACTTTGATACGCTATTAATTAAAATAATATATAATGCCATACAAACCGAATGGAGCACAATAGTTGATTAGTGTCTTTTAAAGTAGCTAACTTCTGAGAAGGTGATTCTTGCTAATCTAAAGAGACGAGTAGCCATATCGTTTCTCTTATAAGGAAGTACTCTAACATATTTTCATTATGATTTTGTTATCTTGAAATGATATCTAAAGTTTAGTTTTGTATCTACGCTAGATGTCTAGCTTTCTTTAGTCTAACCTATATAACCTGATTCGTTTTAGGAAATATAAATAATAGTTGCTGCTATTAGTCACTGGATCTGGCACGTGGGTTTTGCGTAACAAGCACCCTTTACAGTACGTGACAGGAACACGATCTGTATCGCCAAGTGTAGAGAGTATAGGCGCGGATATCCTCTAGAGACACTTGGTGTGTGTATCCGATCGCGGTGGACATACCCCCTTACCTCTTACACTTGTCCGCACCAAATATAACATCCATTGACGCAGAATAGAAGCGCTGTGCGTTTCCGCCTCTAAGCTTCGCATCTATCCCGTCCCCCACGATCGAAACACGCGGCTCTCCTTTATTTTTACACACAAGGTTGTGTATATTTGAATGGGTGTTTTTGACACGCCCGATGCACGTATCATTTGGACGCTTTCGTAATGCCAGTAAATCAGACCGAGATTTATATGTGAAATGTAATGGATGGAAATAAACGTTTTTGATTTTGAAAATATTTAAATTGTCTGTAAGGTTGCGAGTATGCAATATGTACCTAGGTAAGTAAACACAGTGCCTACAGCAAATTATAGTGGAATTATAATAAAAAAAATAAGTTACCGGTGGAAAGCTATAGAACAGTTTTACGAATGTGTTACACGTGGTATATTCCATACGAAACAGCAGATGCAATCACTCACTCGGAAATGGTAGAAGCGCTTCCGCTTTTGCGGAAATGATACTGCCGCGATTTCCTACAGCGTCACCTTTACGAAATGGCAAGTGTTCGTACGATATTTTAAGTGGCTTTTGATTTATACTTTCAACGATAAAATTTATTACACGATTTAATTAATTATCGCCTGTTTATAAAGTCATACGGGAATGTTTAAAATCCTTTAAAATGAGTCCAACAGGGCGGTTAAATGTATCCATAATTACTGACATTTATTAATCGCGTGTAATTAATAACCCTTTAAGAGAACGTTTTAAATTGTATGTAGTGGGGTGGGTAAAAGTGTATGTAATCAATAAACGACTATCGAGTAGGAAATCGTATCTGTTTCGCTTTAATATATTTTTGATTGGTATCGAACAGCATATTTCAGCATCTTCGCGGCGACCCCAAATTGTGTTTTTAGTTAGGATTTCCAAATGTTAGCCGTGAATAAATACTGATTTCCCGCTAAATTTGAAATTGCGTAATCATTCTATGACTTAAATAACCTACAGTTGATTGAAACACGAAAATCGATTTTTTATATAATTTAAACAACCATTGACATACTACTTTCCAAATCAACATTTAATGTTCTGTGCAAGGCCCTCCAAGGTGAAGCTGGTTTGGGAGATAAAACAATAATGTCAAAGTGCTTCACGTGGAGTGACAGCTGGTTGGTGGTCACATCACAGTAACCCATAGGAGACGAGCAAAGGCGGGCGTCGGTGCACGGCGCCGCGGCGACTGCCAACCCGGTACACGATACTGTGCAATAAATCTTACTGCGTGCAAACTAATTCAGAACATTATTTTGGTCGCGCGCTCTTTGGCGTACTGTATATTATAATTTTTTGATCTCTAAGAAAAATAGCTGGCATACCTCAAGAATTTAGTTTAATAACGTAGTGACCTTAGTTGACAATAAAATCAGATATTTATGATTTGATGAAATTGCTGCTCTCGTGGTTAACAAAAAATCTTGCCAGGATCTGCTCTGAAACTGATGGGTGACTTGTTTGTATGAGTTTTACTATTAGCGTGAATAACGGGATGTCGCAGCATTTCCTTTGCGAAGAATATAGATTGAACAAGCATATACCTATACAACAACACAAACATATTTAAAAACCGGCAAAGTGCGAGTCCGACTCGTGCGCTGAGGGTTCCATACAAACTGTATGTTTCGACTTTCATAATCGCAAACTATGCGCAAGTATGCGATATTAACGGATATATCTTGTGTTCGCGTTGACTTACAAGTTTGATTTTGTCACAGCTGAAAGGGACCGTAAACCCAGTGTTTTATAAAAAAAAGAAATAACTTAATACCTCTATGAGGTCCCGCGAGTAAGGTCTTGACAGACAGAGGGTCAGTAAAGTTAACCTACAAAAGTTCCTTTTGAGTAACCGAACACCAACAACGGTGAAAGCATAAAAACAAGAGTAGGAAAAGAGTCCTGTAAAATACTTAGATAATTCAGTCTATAGTCAGGATTTACAACATACTGACTGATTAGATAGATAACTTCGTAGTTGTTTCAACTAAAGTTAGCAATTTTATATACTCGCACGGTAAAGAATATAAATTTCCCCATCGACTCACTGACAGTTTATTTGGTTTAGTGTTTAAATTTATAAATTTACCCCCTTATTCATAAACGTTTTTTATCTAAGGACGGAGTAAAGCTGTGATAACAAGCCTGTTTCTCAGTGCCCAACGGCACTGAGAAACAGACATAGGGTCGTTGTGATCGGTTATTATTGTTGTGTTCAATATTAGCCAATCACAACGGCCCTACGTCTACGCACTGCGAAGACTGCCATGCTGTCAGCACTGAGAAACAAACTTGTTATCACAGCCTTACTCGGTCGTTAGATAAAAAACGTCTATGAATAAGGGGAAAAGTTTTTAGACTTCACACAAGTTGAATATATTACCAATATTATCTTACGGTTTTATTTGTCTATACAAGGAGTCCATTCGTTTGTTTTTAGTAACTCTTACTTTCAACTATATTATAGGTATATAATTAGAATATGTAAGTATAAGACATATTATAAGGCACTAATCACAAACATTCTTAAACCGGAATGACTATAAATTTATTTTCTTATTTTATTGTCTTTAGATCGAATTGCCCTTTGTTATCTAATATTTATACGATATATTGACAGGCAACAGTGATTTTATTATGAAAAAAAAATCCAATGTTAATGAAATATTTATATAATTATTTCTCCTATGATATATACCTAAAAGGATTGTTGGTCCAAATCGCATACTGTTGACCGCCTTTTTACAGATTTATTCAATTCCGAGCAAATGTTTCTGGCCAATGTTTGCACCAGAATGGTTGCGTAAAAAAAATAACCGTGAGCGTAACTTTGCACCTTTTATTACCAATCATTTAACATGAATTTCACTTTCAACGAATATCAAATTAAAAAATCAATGGACGCATGTGAAAACATTGTCGAGTGAGAGCGTTGGCGCCTTCAACATGTCATCTCCAACAATATTGTTCAGGCGGGCGACTTAACTAATTGATCTTCACTGTCGCATAATAAAAAAAATATCTTTAATGAACGGCATCAACGATAAAATTTGCTGTAAATGGCATTATCGTTTACATTTTATCGTAGCCTTAACGAACTGCTAACCATATTCAATATATTTTTTTAACATCTTTTAGTACATTCACATTATTTCTATCAAATTCTAAATTTACAAACTCGTGCCAATGACCGCGTCAGTTAGCAACCGATCGACATGAAAACTAATGGAGTCGCACCTTCCTTAATTACACATGAAATTTTGGCACACAATTGCCCATCAACTCGTTAAGAATCGCTCACCGCGCTTCGGTTCCATTGGTTACGAAAAAACGGATACATTAATTAGCTAACGAACGCTGTTGGCAAGGGAGGCGCTAATGTCCAATGGTTTTAGCAACTTTTACTCTGTTTCGATACAGTTTTACGTCATAAGTAATAATAATTGACAAGCTGATTGTAAAATCGTGTTTTAAGCACGTGGTATTATTGAACTTAAAATTGCCTACTAACTCACTTAAGTTTCTTTTTCATTACATTAAAGGATAAGAATTGTAAATGGTAATTTAATGTACCTCAACGTAATTTTATGAATAGCCCTTGTAAATGTTGCTCTTATTCAATTTGTAATTTTTTTGCGTAAGAAAATTTTGTTAAATTTACTAGCTGTAGTATTTAGCCGATTCCGTGCCTAAAGCATTTAAATCATCCTTAAGGATCTCAACAAAACGAAAACTTCTTAGAAATAAGATTTTATTTCAGTCTATCAAAGAAAATTACGAGTTAAGTTTATGAACATAAGAGCTCTTTATTGTGAGAAAAATATATTTTTTTTATAAATACAAGTTTTGAGTGCATAAAAATATTTTAATTGAAAGATTTAAGGGAAATTACACTACTAGTTATGTGAACAATAGGCTTTAATATTTTATGAATGTTAGAACGCGTTAATGATTAGGCTTAAGCAATAAACATCCAATGATTAAAACGTTTATGTCGGTTAATAAAACATATAAAAATAAGGTGTTACGGTACACTTAAATATCGATAAAACTGCGCATATCGGGAGCACGATGCCGCGAGTTTACGCCAGAGAGGATACTTATTTATAAAGTAAATACTTTTGGGTGCGTTTCTTTATATCCGACGAGATTGAGGATTGCCACTATTGCCAATTTGTACGACAGCATCTCTTCAACGACTTTGTTTATATATTCGAGGGGCACTGTGTACAATTAAGAATACGTTAAATTCATGATCATGGCACCAACGTATTGCGATGGGTTGGAGTAGCTAATGCTCGCTGTCAAGCCAAATCGAATAAGCTAGATATGTTACCCTAAAAATTATAATACAGTCTCGAAAAATCCATCTTATCTAGCTAGACATGTACATAACACATAACGTGTAGGTATTCATTATTAATTGTTATGATGTTGAACTTATACTTAACCTTATACGTGGTGTTTGCTAAACTTATTAATATATTTAACATGTGTTTGACTAAGCTCTGCGATTTTTATCTTTTTGCAGCACTCGCGAATCTGCTTCAAATATTCTTATACGTGTTTTTTTATTTTCAGCTTTATTTTCAAATTGTATATGAAATAATGTGGGCCCAAAACTAGTGATTAATAAGGTTAATTATCCAATTCGCTTTAGATAAATGCTCATTCATATTTCGGAAACATAAAACGCAGCCTGAAACTTAGTACGTTCATCGTTTCATGCCATTACCAGTGCCTAAAATAGTTTGAAAACAGCACAAAATAAAGCACAAACCAGACCACCCACCTGATGTTTAAAACTTTATAAATATATTTATGGTAGGTAGAGGCGGTGGTGCGTCGGGCTCTCGTCGCCACGCGCCGGCGGTCATGGCACTGACCCTGCAGAAGTTCCGTACTGTTGCACAATGCATTTAATATGTACACTTAATGTGCATAGAGTAAGTGTACTGGCTAAAAGCGCCTTCGCGCCAAAACTTGCCAACTTGAGCACGCGCGCCTCGCGTTGCTAGGCTAGTTTTCTAACGCTAGGCGATTTTTTTGCAACTATCGCGTTGAATTATGGTGCGGGCAAGCGATCTGTACTTAACTGCTAGATAATAGTTTTCATGTTATGCTGTGTTTGTGTATGATACAGCGATACATTTTGAGGACATTTTAGGTGGCACTTTAAAGTAACAACAATTCAGCAGTGGAGATATTATATTTGTTTCTGATTGATATTTTAAATTAATAAGTTAAAATCGTATCTCTGACAATTAAAACTATAGCGTTAAATGGACCTCTTACTGCCCGAAGTCACCTGTTCTGTTCTCTATTGCAGTATCAGAACACAATATACATCATGAGCGGACCACAAAGGAGTCCTAACGGAATTCAAATGCGTTGCCAGTTCACTTGGCAAATGGAAGTGCTTGTATTTGCATATGCTTTGATATCAAATGTTCCATGCAAACGTGGATTGGCCCGTTGATATTGAATTTCCAGCACTATTGGAATTCTAGAAATATCTTAGTGACGGGCAGTAAACGCAATATTTGATTAAGGGTCTGTTTCACAACTTCCGAGTATGTGCTACTGGATATATAAATGTATAAGCCGACCATCTGGTCGGCTTGTATCTACAAAAAATATGCACACAGCTATGCTTCCAAAAAATGGTTATAAAATGAGTATTATATACATTTGTTGTTTAATACGATGAATAACAAATAAAATTAACTTTTATCTTGTGAAACAGTCCTTTCGTAAAATTAAAGTCACTCGAGTACTCTATAAGTTATATATAAGTAAAGATTACACTGCGAATGGTTTAAGAATTGCAATTAGCGAATGCTTTTTTTATCTATAAAATATAAACTCATGGAATATGAAAATGATCTTTTTAAAATTGCAGAACTTTAAACCACGATAGTTGATCAATGTGGTGGTATAATAGCGGTAGTTATGACACCAATGGTCAACATTGTGGTGGTGATTTGTGGGTTCAAAACACCATGATACATTACGAAATAATGTTCGGTGTCGACGCTTCTACAATACTGTGTACATTATTAAAATGCTATGTTAATTAATTCGTTTAAGTCCCGCATTTGCGAATGTATCTGCATCGACCGCACCGTTACCCTCTCTAATTAACATTTCAACGTTTTTTTTAATAGCTTAACAAATTATCGCTTTATTTTTTTATATGAATGGCCAAACTCGTTTCAATACGAGACGTAGTTTTCTATGTGGGAACATGTATATTGTCTTCTTACCGCGTATAGAAATGCAGCAATTATGGCATTAAAGTATTAAATTTCTTTGGATGATTATAATTAATGTGTTTCAAGAGTTTCGATGAATCAAACCACGGATCAAACGATGCTTTTGCGAGCGTATTGATTGATTTGTGAAATAATAATTTCATTTGCGCAATACGTTTTTAAGGTCACGTTAATCCGGTACTTTGGCTTTGTAATTACAATGATAATTTCAGGATAAGTGTAACCGTTGTAATATCTTCATTTTAACATTTATGCACAAAAAGTTTTAAAAACACCGCCATTTAGAAATCAATCCATCAATAATTGATGCTCACAAAAAGATAAATAAAACAACAAGCTCCGCCAAAATGAGAATGATACACTAAAATAAATAAATACCAACCCAAGTAGTACGTTTGAGAAGAAATTAAAAAATTCAGTTCACGTAGACATGTTTGAATATTGGTTCGCGGCGTGCGCTACGTTCATTATCGCTATTCTCTCACGATTATAAACATTAGTGGGCCGGTCTGAATTTCGTTGTAAATACGACTCCACCATTTAACCTTTTTAAAAAACGTTTATTACTTTGAAACACTGTTGAACTGTTGCGTGTGTTACATAGAAGTTTTCGTTTCGTTTTTTTTTATCTCAGCCTTTTAATGACGCTCGTTTTATTTTATATATTTCAGTTTAAAATTGTTTGGTTCTGTAATAGTAAATTGATTTTTTTATACAAGTCTCTGTATAAAGTATAAATTATAACTTGCAGAGAGAAACTAGTACACCTCTTTTTATTAAACACTGCTACGTGTTTATTTTGTT
Organism: Manduca sexta; assembly: GCF_014839805.1. Taxonomy (NCBI): domain Eukaryota; kingdom Metazoa; phylum Arthropoda; class Insecta; order Lepidoptera; family Sphingidae; genus Manduca; species Manduca sexta. The sequence continues at coordinate 15,933,766 of NC_051141.1, forward strand.
ATTAGTAAAATAAATCCATATTGTGAATCAAAATACCCACATTGATAATATGCTCTTACAGTCTACTCACAACCACAAGCTGATCCCATTTTCCCTATTGAGTCATTTAGTTGTGATATTTCTTCAAGTAATTTCATTGATTAATAGTGGCAAGCATACGCATTGTTTTTTGCATGTTCATTAATATGATTTACGTATATTATGACAAAACATTACGAATGGTTATTACCATAAAATCCCATAGTACGCAAATTGGTACAATATTTTTAAAATAATTTTTAACAAATAATTAGAAATTATGGTGTCCTCTACATATACTTTTTTACATAAATTTGCCTAGAAATAAAAAGGGAAAAGGTTCCCAAATAATTATGTGGGTTTTTGTATATACAATGACATGTAATGATGTTATTTCCAGGCGTGTATAGATGATAACCTGGACATGGTGGAGTTCCTGGTGAGCCATGGCGCCGACGTGAATCGCGGCGATAACGAGGGCTGGACTCCGCTGCACGCCACCGCCTCTTGCGGCTTCATCAGCATAGCTAGGTATGCATACATGTCATAGCTGTAGCACTATATGTATTGCTTTAATGTTGTAGCGAAGTCAAATATCTTTGTCTATGGTGTTCGTTTTATATTTCGTATTTTGTTATCAAGCTGAGATTAGTGATGAAATACCAGCCAGCATTTTCGATTATAGTTTTATTTACATGCCTGCATATTGGTCTGTCTGAATAAAGCTATAGCAAACCAGTAAGGCAACATCGTCACGTCGCTATTTTGCAACACGAAGTTTCTCCTACTGTCAAATAATTAAATCCTCAATATCAGCTACATTTCCATGAACCATTACTTACGTTCAACTGGTTTCATAGGTCTAAAAAACTTTCCAAGAATGTTTACAGCCTTGCGAAATTTGAAATAAAATATTAACTCCGTATAATCCTTTTGTATATTTTTTAATTACTTTATCCGGGATAAACAGTTGCTTGATAATTCCAATTTAATTGTACTTGAACAAATTGTTCTCAGCTGGGATTCCTTTTTTTTAGTAATGGTAATAAAATTTCTTTCAATAACTTTGATGATTCTCAACTGACTGACATTTCAAATGTTCTGCAACAATTTGTGATTTTAACCCTGATTAGAAAAAGTATTTGAAATAAGTTAAGTAATAGAAATACGAATTATCTTTTAAATAACGATCTAGAAATCAATAAAAATGGATAAAATATAAGTTATCAGAATTCTAAAAAGATATATTTTCGTTACTCAACCCTTTTAAGCATACACTGACTGTCTTTTTGCTTTTTTTGGAAATCAACGTTTCCGTGCGATATAAGTTTAAATGGCGAAAATACTATGGCTGCTAGTTACTTAAATTAATTATTATTAATAACAAAATGCATGTGCGTGGTGCAGAAATAATAGCTTTTCCTCTCACATATACATGCGAACCATTTATTAATATTTCGGAAAATCTCCGACCATTTCAACTTTTGTTGACGGGACTTATATCAACAGGTGGCTGACTTTATAAGAGTTAATTTGGTTTACATTTCACTTTAAAAATATTTGGAATAACGTGCGTAAAAAATTAAATCTTTAAATTCAGGAGCAACGTGTGATATCGATGTGAGGTATTTTGTTGTCGGTGAATGAATAATAGCGTCATCTTGAATTCTTTGGGAGAGGCCCATGTTCAGCAGTGGACGTCTTGCGTCTGATGATGATGATGATGAATGAAAAAGAATTGTGTGGGCATTTTATTGTGGAAAAATGATTTTCACATGGTCAGAAATGTAAGTGAAAACTAATTGAAGAGTACATTAAGACGCGAAACCGTTACTATAAAATTAATATTCATTTATATTCATTAAGCGTATACGTACAATACACTGAAAATCTTCATAAAATTATAATTAACAGTTGGTGTTGGGACAAAGTACAAAGTATAAACGAGTGTAATACTGAGAAATGTTGCCGGAACGAGGCTTGCGATAAAAGAAAGTTTATTTAACACGTCTTATTTGTTTATTAATATTACAAGATTATTCGATCGAAGATACAAAGATTTATACATAACCGACCGTTGCAATTTGTTTTAGTTTGTGATTATCCGTTTGGTTTACTCGAGAGAAAAATCGAGTCTTAATTTTTTTTTATTTCCGTCTCATCACTCGGTTGGTCCGTACCATTCTCAGGTCGGAATTACATAAACGTTCTTAAATCAAAATAAACCAATACATCTCAGCAATGAATTAATGATATAATGAGATCCAAACAGACGTGAGGTGCATTTAAACCAATCCTTCTTTTTTCTACATTATGGTCAGTTTATAATCAATTTATACCTATAAATAGTGAAAAGAGGTCAATGATTACATCAAATATAAGGTAAATCCCGTAACAATCGTCATTGCGGACCATGCGTTAGTGAATAGACAACTTGTGACGCATCCCCATACGTGATATTGGATAGTTTGATGTAAACACACTATGAATCATTTAGACCTACGAGTTCGCGGTTTCTACGAACAGTGTTGGTTGTATTTCACTAATCGTTTGTCGGCATTGAGACAATGTTTAGTTTATTGTTTTGTTGATGAACAAAGGCTATTAGTGCTCAAGTATTGTTTATAGATGTTTATAGTGAGACAATTGTCTCGTGTGGATGTCAACTATCAGTTTTACTGTATGTTGCACATGAAGTTTTTTTCTCTTGCAGTATAGTACTTACGCGTCAAGTGTGGAATTAGATGACGTTTTAATATATGTAAGGTAGCAGGATTATTGGGGACTATCCGATTTATTGATCGCCGAAAATATTAAACGCATATTTTTAATTTGAATAAAGAAAGACAACAAATCACTTTACTTTCGTTGGACACTAAATCAAAAGAATTCTCGAAACAACACGTCAGTGTGACGTCCAACACTAACGGATGTGTTTCCTATGCCAAATATTACGTGACTTTACTCTATTGAAGAGGAAAATATAGCGAATACACAAATTCAATACGTTATCGTAAAGCATGACTCTCGTGTTGTTGATGAGTAACTATTTTTCCCGGTAAAATACTTGGTGAAATTGAGAGAAAGGCGAATGACGACGTAGTGTTTAATGGGTTACATTCTTTATAGTATAATAATTTTGATCTGGTTTGTTGTTTCAGTTCTTTAACTAAACCAAATAAATTATTAAATCCACCAAGTTTATGTTTGAGATGCATGATTGTTGTTTGTACGGTGGTATTAAACAGTTTATATATGCCTTTAATATAATTGCTGTGCGACTTAAATAGTTCCATGAAATTGCCATCTTCATTACGCTTAATTTGCTAATTAGTAGCATTTACGAGAACAAAACAGTACATTTGTTTCATTCAGTTAGGCGGTTTAATATTTTTTTTTCCTGTATACTGGTACAGCAATATTTATCGTTATATTATGTATTCGTTTCCAGGTATTTACTGGAGAATGGCGCCGACGTGGCCGCCGTCAACTACGACGGCGAGCTGCCGGTCGACATCTCCGAGTGCGACGCCATGACCGACCTGCTGCAGAAGGCTATCGATGAGAAAGGTATAGAATAACATTGTCATTTTCTTCTAAGTGACATACCGGCCGACACAACATCAGCTATTCTCGTCTCACTGGGTTTGTGCCTGTTTAAAGTTTTATGAGAGTAAGCATAATTCCTTTAAACCGTGATTCAAGTACGTGCCAGTAGGTAGGCACAATAGGCGGTAATCAGAGCTACTGTGCCGGGTCATGACTAAGTAAAACGCCATAGAGGCGATGTATAGTTGATATAGTGCTTGAAATACGAGCATCACTTGCTCCAGGTTTCACAAATACAAAAAACCCATCGTATATTGAAGTCGAATCATCCTAGCGCGACACATATCAGGTAGCTTTTACATAAAATGCACCTCGACCTGTGCCTCCTTAGCGATCCAATAGCGCTTTATGCATAATATTGCCGAACGATGATCATCTACGTTATATTCTCGTTTTGACAAGTAAAGCATTACTCTTTCGTACATATGTAACGTAATTGGTTAAATTCTACTCGTACACCATTTCACACACTCACCCGTGATTGATATAATTTGCGCACGAATGTTTTGAATTAGATGATTGCGTTTCAGGCGTGGATTGCGAGAAGTCACGCAACGCGGAAGTGGACACGCTGATGAGCGACGCACGGGAGTGGGCGATGAACGGCTACGTGGAGGTGCGCGACTTGAAGACAGGCGGCACGCCGCTGCACGTCGCCGCCGCTAAGGGATACATTGACGTGAGTTTAAAGCAAATTACACCCTCCGATACATCGGTAAAGGGTTTCGAGGGCGAAATCCGATGCGGCTGGTCGGACCAAGTCCGCTCCGCTCTCGACAGCCAGATGTACGAAGCTATCCACCTTGCAGAGAACCGGCACCATTGGCGCAGTATAGTCCGTAATGAAATGATCCGTGTAGGGGGCCACGACGCTCAGCATTGAGGACGTCGACTTAAGGAGCATACATTGATACGATATAAGAAAACGACGGAATATGTATTAAATTTTAATCTTGTGTCCAGGTGGCGAAGACCCTGCTAGAGGAATGTAACGCGGAACCTGATTGTGTGGACTATGAAGGGTGGACTCCCCTGCACGCGGCCGCCCTCTGGGGACAGAAGGAAGCCGCCGCTCTGCTCCTCAAGAACGGCGCCGATCCACATCTCAAGAACTATTCGGTGAGCTCGGTTGTCTCTTTGCAAACTATCGTATTGGTATGTGTAGTGGTAATAATTCACTTACTTAGCTTCGTTGGATCACTATGTTTTTTGATCTGTCCGTAAAGCATTACATTTATAGTCCGATACTATTACACTCAAACGTCTTTCTTTCCCGTTACAAAAATAAATAATATATACCTATAAGCTTGTCGCTGTCTACCGTTGACCGTAGACCAATATTGAGCCACCCGATCCATCCGTTATCTGCTTTCAAACGGTCGTTTTCAATAAACGATCTCAGGTTTAATATTCGATTCAATTCCGAGATTAATCAAAATGCGTCTTTGTACATAAAAAAAAATCAGGTTGGTACATTTGCGCAATAGATCGAAAATTTGGATTGGGTTGGTTTATTGAAAACGGTCGTCAAACAAAAACATTCACTATATCGAATCTAATATTATTAAGTTTATAATTTGTAGATTTAAATATCATTTAGATAACCCGTTGAGATGTGTATATTTTCTTGGGCTTCCAGTCGCCCTTGCAGATTAAGTGTGGAAAATAAACAAGGTTTTCCGTCGAATAGGAACTTATATTTTAATAGAGTCAACACGTTAGACAACCGTATTAGACTAGCGCACATTGCTTAGTAACAGTACATTGTTATTTTATTCCAAATACAATAATTCAAAAGATACATACTGTTACGCGGCCAGTTTACATTACATTATTAAAAAGGCTTTGTATTTGTCTATGCAAACCTCAACATATTTAAGTCATACATTGTCTTTCCTCGTCGCAGGGCCAAACATGCATGGATCTGGTGGACCCGAGCATATCGTCGTGGCTGGAGGAGGCGACGCGGCGCGTCAACAACAACAACAACATCAACAAGCGCAAGCTCAGCCCGCCGCGGCACGAGCAGGTCAAGCGGATCGACATCGAGATCACCGGACAGACGGACAAAGTCGTCAATGGTACGGGTAATGCCGTTCGGGACTTGCGAGATTCGTGTGATGCCTAGCTATAAATACATATACCTATCCCATAGTTAGGTTTAATTAATTCTTCTCTTATAATACTGATTACGACATCAATCTGAAACCGATAATGTTGGAATAATAAAATGTTTTCTTTATATGGTATCGATTTGAGTAAATGATAGTTTCTGTAACACTAAGTTAAAGTGAAGGGCAGCTATGGCACACATTGAACTCCTTCAAGTCTGAATGAGTTGTAAATATTGAGTATTGTGTATAGTGAGGTATGTATGCAGTTGATATAATGTCTAACTATCATGGAATGATGTACGTGTACAATGTCATTAAGAGCTGACGGTGTCTTCATCGAACAATGTAACATTGCACTTATTTATCTTTGGTTTTGGACACCATCTCATAAAGACTCTTTTTGGAAATTATAAATAATAAGTTTAGTTAGTTGTCACTTCATGTTTAAGAGTGAATTATTTATTTGAAATACAAATATGACTGATTTTACGACTGGTTATTATACTATATGACTGTAGTCGAGTTTAAGTTTACAGTAAAAGTAGTATATTAAATACAAAATTGAACATTCCAGCTGCTAAAAATGTTGTCCAAAACTTGCTCATCCACATGTGGTCGGACTCACCTCATCGTTTGAAATTTAACCCGTAAAACAGACAAACCGGCCGCCCCGGAGATTATACCGAAAATCACGGAGGGTAAGCCGCCGAAAGGCCGGGCCCCGTCGCCGGAGACCGCGGAGCCCGCCGAAGCGACACCCGCCGACGAAGCACCATCGTGGCGCCGCTGCGGCTCCTTCCGTAGGCAGCAGGATGCGGCCAGTGAGTACTCACAGTGGCCCAGTTGGCGATATTTTATCACTGTCAATATTACATCGTCACAGAATCTGTGGTAAACTTACGAATGTGCCATCACTACATAGTATAAAACAAAGTCGCTTTCTCTGTCCCTATGTCCCTTTGTATGCTTAAATCTTTAAAACTACGCAACGGATTTTGATGCAGTTCTTTTTAATAGATAGAGTGATTCAAGAGGAAGGTTTATATGTATAATAACATCCATTAAATAGTGGAGAAATACTGTTATTCTGTTATGTTACACCCGTGCGAAGCCAGAGCGGGCCGCTACGTTTTTATATACAACGCTCACAGTTTTTCTGTAGTGTATTTGGTATCAGCATTGCACCCGTGCGCAGCCGGGGCGGGTCGCCAGTATAATATAAAATTGGTATCTTTTTTTGTACACAAGCACGGCAGTGCTCCCACTGTACTAGTGGGGTAAGTGGAGTGTAGTCCAATAAAATGTCGTCTGACGGGAGATGATGACAGTCGTTACAATTATGCCGGCCTGTTGAAACCGGATATACACAGTCAGGTCCCGCAACGCGACACACTTACGCGGGCCAATGCGGCTGGTTTTAACACCTTGTGTACGGTGGTCGCTCTCCGGGTGGAGATATCTAGATTTTAGGTTATGAATTTTATCTAATGTAAAATTATACATATTGAAGAAATTATACCTTCCGATTTCTGTAATTGACACTTATAATAATATTATGTTATTTTTCGAATATATCTAATAGGTAACACACTTGATACACTTTTTGTTTAATAATGTGTCTTTTTTTCAAAATAGCAAATTCGTACGTTTGACATTGTTGTGACGATATGACAAACTTTTTCTATGTTTGTTTTTTTTTTCATCACTCTGAATGCGACGTACATTGCTTGTTGTGTTTTTAATCACGCTCTGTGTGTTTGTCTGAACAAGTAAATGTAGAATTGTTGCAGATTTTAGCAATCTACAAACAATGGTTATTCCTACGCATTCAGTGTTTACCAGTGGCGAACAGTGAAGTTTTTCGAAAGGGAACTCACACACAAAGTATAAGTATCAATATGCATAAGTGCGGACTGCAAATTTTTCTGTTGACAATTAATTTCTACAAAAATTCTACATAAAGGAATGCCGACAAGAATCTGATTGTATGGACTTTTCGCCACTGGTGTTTAGAATGATCATTTTAATTGAGGTTGACTTCAAATTATTATAGTTAGCTTGTAGGAGTATTTTGATGATTATTCATCGTTTTACGTAAGAATTACTTCCTATGTCCATAATCTGTATTCTTATCGAGATATTCTATGCATTCTCAGGAGAAAACAAACCGCCCGCAAACGCAGTGGACACCGACACAATACTCAGAAGGACGCACAGTTTCGAAAACGACAAGACGTGAGTCGATTTTGGATTTTTTATATTTAATGTGTTTTTTTACATATTTTTGTTTTTCTATAAAACAACTTTGAATAAAACAGATTAAATTCGGCATGATATTTATGAGAACTAAAACATTCATTCTTACAATATCATCGTGTTATTATCATTGATGTGTAAAAGTGAATCTGAAAATTTATATTTTTTAAATATGTTTTTGCTAATCGTAGTAATATATGTGTCGATATATCTACTGCGATACATTATAATGATTCAAGCTATGATGGTGCAGCAAAAGAATATGCTAAAGATTTTGTGATCTTCACATAATTTTCATCAGATAACTTATTATTCTGACTAATATTTTTTAGTATAGTTAAGTCATAACATTTTAGAGTTATTAGTACGACATTCGACTTTGCAAAAATCGACCATAGTTTTAAAGAATTATTAAAATATATATAATTCATTATTGCACATCGCCAACAATTCTTGGTAAATGTTTAGTGCTGGCATGGTTGTTGTATTGTATGAAAATATCAATGTTTATATTGATTCGCTTTGTAAGGGATATTATACGTGTATTTTGTGCAAGTGTGTAAACTCAATTAGGAAATACCTTGATGTGTTTTGAGATATATGCTTTTTGTATTGTGATATGGGATTGCAGAATCTAAATGCTTTAATGTTTTGTTATATCTCATCTGCCCGTGTATATAAAACATACGGATAAATTACTGAGTATTAAATACTTAATCGTCGTAAATTACAAGCTGAAAATGTATACATACATTAAATGATTAAAATTATTTTAATCTCACCACTTTATTTGAATTACAAAATAGAATCTCATTAACACAATAGTATTTAGTTTATAACTTGTACAAAATTGCCACTCATTAAATATGTTGTTGCCAGCACTAATCAAACGTAATGATATTAATTCTCTATGAACATAAAAAAAATATAATATTAATAACAATGTGCTAACGTGATACGATTAAAATGGTGTTTTCAGAAAATCAAAAAAGAACCTTGTCAGCTATTTAATAAGCCGTTTCGATAAAGTGCGAGACCGCAGCGCCAGTCAGGACGGTTATCACGCCGAGTTAGTCGCATTGTATACGATGTGTGTCGTTTGCGACTAGTAGCCAGTCGCTAGTCGTGTTCGTTGTGTCGTCCCATGTGCGGTGTAGTGGTGTAGGCGGTGACGGGCGCGCGATAACGGCGCGGATTTATACGTTTCACTTTTGTTACGATATGTTTTAATGTGAACTTTATCGGGGACTAAATGTGGAAGCATTATGTTCACAACAATTTCATTAATTAGTAAACAAGGCATACGAATGCCATGATTCGTGGTTCAACATAAGTTAAAAACGCATACACAGAATTTATTGTTTACTCACTAAACATAAGAAATCCCATGTTTTCATATTGTTTGCTGATTTTGTTTTTGTGTGTAGTGGGTACGAGTTGTGTAGTTTTGTGTCGGATTTACGTAAATTTGGATGAACAAATAATAACATTGCCCGTGAAGAATATAAAAAAATAATAAATTAAAAATATAAAAAAAATTGGTTCCATTCAATCCATATTTTAAAACCTATACTATTTTATAAAGCTGAAGAGTTTTTATATATGAAAAATGTTGCAAAAACGGGGAAATATTTCTTTTGAATTTTCGTTGCATATGCTTAGTAAAGTGTTAAAGTTACGCGATAAACATGTATGACGGAATTGTTTCGCTTAAAAACTATATATTATGAAAGATAGTCCTCCACCGCGTCTGTTTGCTTGCCTCAAAACTATAAAATCAAAAATTACCCCACGATTTCAATGGAATTTGATATGGGGATAGTTTGAGACCTTGGAGGATATAGACTACTTACTATCGCGCGATAATATATAGCGGGAATTTTATCCATAAAACTCTTTCACACGGGCGAAGTCTCGAGCAATATACTTATGAAACGGTGATAGCACTGTAAACACATATGAACTAGCCGGTACGACTGGTTTAAAATCTATTGAATTGTCTATTCCATTATCGTGACATAAAAAAAAACATATCTATGCATGTTTCCACGTCAAATAACTATATAGAATCGTAACCTATGTATTATCGTAACAATACAATGTAAATACGCATGAGTCCGCGTCGCATCGTCCACACGTCATCATGTAGCACGCTTGTGTCCCGCAACAGTTTCTACCAGCGATACCGCGACGTGACGGCACGTATAAAGGCGTCCTCGTGTCCGTCCATACCGCCGCTGCCGCAGTCCGCGCTGGCGGCCATTGAGCTAAGGAAAAAGACGGAACCGAATGCGGACGCTAGCGAAGAGGTTCACACGAGGTGATTGCACAAATTGCCAACACGTTTTGGCGCGTTTTGGACACGGCGTTCGTTATGACGTGCACGTTTGACGCGTGACGTCACACGTGCTAGTTTTAGGTACGGTTTAGATGACAGGTGTTTGTCACGCGATTTTATGAGATGTGTTTATAATTATATTGATATTTATTTAAAACGAGCAAACGTGACATGAGCCTTCCGACTTAACGGAAAGGTAAGACGGAACTGAGGTACGTCGAACGCCACTCATCTAAACACGCTCTTGCGGATTGGGTCTACCAGCCGGGTTGCAGCTCTGTGCAGTCCAATACGCCCTGACCTCTCATAATAGACGTGAGCATCACTGTATAGTAAGGGAGCTGTAGTTATACGAACATGATGATAACTTCAATAATAATATATTTATATTAGTCAAAAGACTATTATATATAGTATGCGGCTAGTCCACAATTCATTTACTGTAAACCATGTGTTCAGATTAGTCTCAAATAAAATGAATTTCGCAGACTGGACAAATAGCATTTGTGTAAAATAAAATATATATTCTTATGCGTCTATTCGAACCATCTTCTGGTAACCAGGTGATAAGGTAAGCCTATTGCATACAAAAGTATCGAAGTTTATCGATCTGCGCAAATTCACTGAACGCTTCAAAATATTTGAAGACAATTGATTATGACAATTAATATTGTAGTATCTGTATACTACAATTTATAAATTCTAACAAAACAATGTTTTTTTTTACTTCACACCTAATTGGCCTATATTAAAATTGCACATAACACACGTCATAACAAACGCTTGAATACTAAACGCCGTCCGAAACGTGCCAAAACCGTGTTCGACATTCATATTAACAATATAAAACATCAGAACAATAACATCACATTTAATACGCGATCTGAATGTCTTGCTATGTTTGCCTCAATGTCTACGTGTATTTTATGTTACTTGTACAGTTTGTGTAAAGTGCCAGTTAAAGAGAGCGCCGTTCTTACTATGTCGGATCAGTTGTATAGTCGACAACATATCGTAAAGCTATTAGTTAAACAAGTAACTTGCTCACATCTAGCCTGATCTAGGAAAAAAGATCATTCGCCATTCGAAACTCATTTCTCTGTCTCAGACGTCTCATTTCGCCTTGCATACTGTGTGATGCACAGTTCAGCGTGTAAAAAAATGCCATAAATTCATTTCACTTGTTTGAGGGATTTGTTTGGGGCATTAAAATTTTGGTAATATAAATATAAAGAATCTTGTCTGATCGGTGTATACCCGTGAGCTTGAGGAGATAAAGCTGGTCCGGCATAGTAGGGGCGGAGAAAAAGTGTCACTCAACGATGGTGCTTGCGCGTTATCAAAAACCTATGCACACAACGCGGCATTTTCAAAATACATGATGAAGCGCTTTTTAGCGCAACGTTAGCTAGCATCACGTTTATCTTCATTGGTTACACTATCGCAAATATCAGCTTATACGTGTCAATGTACTATAAATACGCATGTTAATAAAATGTGTGCTTAGGGCATTAATTCTTCCCTCTAAAATACAGCGTGTTCAAGCCTGTCGCTGCGTGAAACTCAATAGTGGAATTGGCCCTTTAGTAAACACGATATTTTTATTTACTATCTAATTTAAAATATTTTGAATGAAAATGCTATCGATTGTCCCGAGTGTAATTTTATAATTAAAAGATTTCTATTTGTACTTTTTTTTACATAGCAATAACGTAGTTTACAAAATAACTTGATATAAATTTATGTTATATTTTTACATTATGTCCTTTAAATATTATGCTAATCAACTTTTGTATACATTTCCAATATTATAATAATGTGTAATTCCCACCAGAATAAGTCCGACGGATCGGAAGGAGAGGGAAGCGAACACGTGGACCGCGCCCGCGAACACAACCGCGAACGCCAACGCGACCAACACGACCACTCAGACCACTGTCAGGAGGTACGTCACGTCAGCGTCAAATTCAACGTCATTATTTTTATAGCGAGCATCTAAATTTGACGAATACGCCGCAAATACGCTTTTGTTAAAGTTTCCCTCGGTACGTCTATTGCGTGTATGGTACAGCACTGCTCCGAGATCTGGGGTTCGATTCCCGAATTGCACAAAGTGATATTGGGTTTTTCTGCTCAGTATCAGCCCGGATTTTGGAATTAGTGACCGATATGGCAATAAACTCTCCCTTTCACATGTGACGGAATATACAGACGAAAAGTGAAACAGTATGAAATTCCAATATTTAAAGAGTCACATAGAAATTGTAAGACTAAACACTCCGTGTATCAAGATGCCCAAGGACAGTGCTGTACCACACTCCTTCTAAATTCGAAGTTATGTATGTTGGTACTTTTATGGGCGGTCATGTGCCGTTTATCAACGGCTATGCGATGGCTCGCCCCGTTACTCAGTGTACAATAATAATAATAGATATAATAATATCAGCCCTGTATTATATGCTGTTCCACTGCTGGGGCACGGGTGCCCGTTACTACTTAGAGGGATTAGGTCCTAGTCCACTACGCTGGCCTAGTGCGGATTGGTAGACTTTTCTTTTTTATTATTATAAGACATTTCTTAGGTATGCAGGACTCCTTACGATTAAAACAAGCGATAATTCATAAAGAATACACACTTAATTTTTGGTAAATAAATAGTATGTAAGACAGTATTACATAGAGTAGGCAGTTTCTATTGTACAGTAGCCAGTAGAGTACAGTGTGTTATTGCGTTGTAACAGCTCGGAGAGCGTTGAGTCGAACAGTAGCAATTCCACGCCGAGCTCCGCGACGCCCACCAAGCTGTCGCCCGGCAACATATTCAAGAACTTCTTCAAGTACAGTCATCGTTGTACTGAGTGTACCTAGCTAATGGCGACAACGCAACAACATATGCGGAAATAAAACTTTATGTCTAATCTCAAGGGTGGTTGATATTGAACGTCATTCAAATGGCTGTGGGCCACTCATGGGTTTTCAAGTATACTGAACCAAAATCGAATCAAAAATGTATACATTCAATTAAATTTGTTGTAATTTACTCTTTTTGTGTTGCGACCAAAAATCTATAGAGTCACTATATTCGTAGAATGTTGTCGTGTTGTTACCATTTTCGATTTATACATTTTTAAAGTTCATTTGAAAGCGAGCATTTATTTACTGTTTAGGCCAACATCTTTTATTATTACGACATTTTTATTGGTCGAGTAAATTGTTTCGACAGGTTCTGCCATAGAGATGTAAAAATTAGTAATGCATTAATAATTTGAATACTTAATGGTTGTCAAATATGTTTTTATATTAAATTATTACAAGCCATAAATATTTTGCATCAGTCAGTAACTATTTGTATCAACAGAATTCTCGCTTTCAATCAAACCGTTTTGTTTTATCTTTATGATTTGCGCATACTTTTTTTGGTTATGTCAGATGTCTTAATTTTCCAGTTGTTTTTCTATGGTTTTAGTTAATGGCATGTCTGCGTGTACATTATTGTTAATGCGCATGTCGGTTAGTTTTTGTTTGTTTATAAACGAGCTGAATGTGTTTTATTTTTTTTGCAGAAATAATCCTATGTTCTCGCTTGTTTTGCAGTCATTATTGTACATATCAGAAAATTAATGCTGAACGGTTTCACAGGTCTTTCGTACCGCCAGTGCGGGATGAGGAAAGCGAAACGCAGAGGAAGGCGCACGCGAAACGTGTTCGTGAGACGCGGCGATCCACGCAGGGCGTCACGCTCGACGAGATCAAATCAGCGGAGCAACTGGTGAAGAAGAAGGCTGGGAACGGCACCACCGAGGCCCCAGCGCCGACAGTAACAAAAAAGACAGAGGACACGCCCGCCCCGGCCAGCACGGACAACGGTTCGGTATGTGGACATTTGCATTACGGATATATTGTGTCCCATTTGTAATAACGGGTTTACGGGTGTTCACTGTAATTGGCCCTAGATATGGAACTAATAGGTTATGGTTCTAAGAACTTCTGAAAAGTGTGATCAAATCTTTAAATAATCACAACACAGATATAAACACTAAACAATGGTTCGAGTTTTAATTATATGACAAATAACAAATTTTAAATTGTCGTATTAAAATAATTAATTATACTTAAGAATTGATCACAATTTCATGATACCATATGTGAATATAAAGTAAATAGAAAATAGATATTTTCCCCCTAGACGGTTGCAGCTAAACTTGTAAATACGTTGAGGTTGTATTGTTTTTTGTTACGGATAGACCGCCGTCCGGTCCCGTCATGTTTTGTACTGAATTGATGCGCACGCACAACTAGCAAGGACGATGAATCAATGATGAAAGTAAGAAGTTTCGTAACAAATGTCATTGTCACTAAAGTGACACAAATTATGGGTATTATAAATTTACGAATTATTGATGATATAAACATAATTCTTGAATTTGTAGCCTGTGTATCAATCTTACGTAAGTCGACAAAATTAAGAGCAAAACATTAAATTTATCATTGTTTTCTAATGAGATAACTCTACAGTGATCAATAAAGCTTATATTTATAAATTAAATTGTGGTTGTTTGTGTGCATCTGTTCTTATTAACTACACAGTCATAATATTAAATAATGAAGGTGTGTCGCTCGTGTTAATAATTCATTTAGATGTTCACTTTACATGTTCCATTGTACGACACGTGTTATGTAAATATTATAGTTTTATCACTCAAGTTATATAAAATAGTGAAAGGAGAAATATTACAGTGGAATTATACTCACATTAACTTTTAACTCCTGTTCATAAAATCCACCTATGATACTATTAAATAGCATAAGAATTTTAAAAATTATTGTGTGTATTTTTCTACTGATTACTGATATTTCGAAATCAAAATTCGAAACATTGGATGTTTTTGTACATTATAAGAGGGCATCTGTAGAAGAGAATTTTCTAAGTATTTAGTTATAATACGATGCACCGAAGCGCGTCACGTGATGTGTGCGTGTGACGTAGGCGCGCGGGGCGGGCGGGGCGGGCGGGGCTACCGGCGACGTGACCGTGACGGTCGCGCTCGCGTGCGCCACCGCCACCGCGACCGCCACCATCGCGGCCAACAGCGAGCGACGCCCCTCGTGGCGGCTGCGGCTCGACCCCACTAATAAGGTCCTCATGCCATTCCAACCACACACGGTCAAGCCGGTCTGACAGTCTGTACTTAAGCACTTGTAATTAGATCTTGTATTAGATCCAGGATGTATGTTTTGTACCACTTATATGTCAATTTAAACAATTACGTCAGTATCGCTGGTTACAATCAAACATAATCAAATATATTTAGGTCTAATCAAATAAGAACACACGTAATAACACAACATAAACAATCAAGCGATGAAAACTATTTCGACGTCATAAATAAACATGTCGCGATTTAGAACAGTTTATGTACAACATAAAGCTGTAATTGCCACAGTATATCTCGTTCACACATTGCTAAGGAAACTGACAATATCCGTTTAAATTATACCCAAATTGTATACACATCTCCACACAACATTGTAAGTTAAATAGTTGTAAACACGTTGAGCTCCGACGCATTATTCTCGCCTACATACAATCGTGTCACCAGACATAGACTGACAGACTGGCTTGATCGTGTCACGTGGTCTTAATGTCTTTGGAGAACGCGCATGGTGTGACCAATTAATATTGAACACGAATAAATTTGCTTTATGCTCGTTACTTGCAATTGTATTTCCAATTGTGATTTTGAGATTAATATATTTTCTCTTTTACGAAAATAATATCCTAGCAACCCAATAAAAAGCGTTTGTAAAAAATAAATGCATCATGACCGTACCCTTTCCAGTTATGGTCATCAAATATTATTTACCTCGTGTAATAAAAACATTAAATAAACAGAACAAAACTATATCTTGAAGATGTAGATGAAAACATCTTTCTCTATTTTCAGACCACCATCAAAGTAATGATTCGAATTTGTAATTTTGGCAGTTTACACGCAAAGAGATAGTTTGTCTGCCAAGTTTTAAGATGATGTGCTCATCACTAAACATAAAAGATTACTTTACGTGACATTTTGCATTACTCCCAACTGCGTGCATTTGCACCTTGCAGTCTAAATATAACATTCGTAATTTGTAAAATATCAAAACGTTGCGATGGACTGACCATTCAATATTTAAAAAAAATATTCCGGGAATTGTTGGCGGGAATATGGCCCTGTATATTATTGTGTTTTGAGTCTTATATGTTACTTGCATGGTTTCACCTCATGGGGCTGTATGGACTGGGGTGGTTGTCGGGTATTTTTGTGATGTTTTTGTTTAGTTATCATTGAAATGTTTTTTTTTTTTACTAAATTACTTGGGTACGCCAGCTATTACATCAGTCAATCTAGTAAGCCCCAAGTATTGGTGTTTCGAGTAGTTCTTATCTTAGGTTATGAAATCTGACACTAACGTGTAGTACACGTAGTTTGTCTGTTAAATCAGTGTTTCGTATTTTAGAATAAAATAATATCGTTTTGAAGCTTATTCTTTAAACTAAGACATGCTTTTAGCTGTATGAAGAATTAGAGATAATAAGTGTACCGCTTCTTAAATTTCTGATTTATGTAATGTTATTAAAAATACTAATTTATTGTCGCTAAATTAATAATTTCGTACTGTTGCATGTGAAACGACCCCATAGCCCATCTAAGAGTTCAAGCAAGAATCACTGTTATTACTACGTGATAAATTTTAACAAGCATTCAGCTTGAAATAAAGTAATAATTTGCGTGAAACAAATTTCACTTCATATATTTTCTTTGCAAAATATAAATGATTCCTTGCTTTAAACTTGATACAAGATGTGCTTTAGTATTTGTGCATGGTAGCAGTATTTCATAGTCGTAATTTTATAGTGTTGTAGTATTATTTACTAGATGTGATGGGATAATTCGGGGTAATTTGTATATGTACTTTCTATAGATATATTCTAAGCATATCAACCAATTTGCTAATTCTACTGGCGCGGTTGTAATTGCCCTGGATCAATTAATTCAGAAATTGTAATTACTTTCGGGGTAATTGTACATGGCATGTACAGGCACAGAATTCGGATCACAGAGATACCTAATAGTACAATTAATTACAATGAGGAGAATTGCATTAGATATCATTATGGTTAGCTAATCAATTTTGTATTATGGGGTATATGTAAACGAGTTGATAACATTAATATATGTTCATATCCTTTAAGAACTCTTAAGCATTAAGTTACAAAATATGATTTTGTTGTGCCAGTTTCACACCAGTAATGTCAGTCATAGGTCTGGGGTATCAATTTCATATCGAATATAGGTATAATGACATAAGCTATCATCTTAATAGATGAGGTTTCAACGTTCAATTCTTACGCGAATATAAAGCTAGTGGTATGTCGCGATTGTGTACACAGTTTGAGCTGGAGGACGCGAGTCGCGCCACGCCGCGCGCGGCCGCCGAGGCGACGGTGACGCTGCCGCTGCGCCGCCCGCCGACCGGCTCCAACGCCAACACCACCGCCCTGCCGCCCAAGGAGGACATGCGTGCAGGTATATCATTTAACATTTAACAATGGCTGTTAAATTGTAATGTCAGGAATGTAAGTGGCAACGAGGTGTTGACATACAAGTACTGTTTTTCGGGGGAAATTTTGGATTAGGATTTAGTTTCCGTGTAAGGTCACTATGATCTAGTGACACGTCTGACGGTGTATTTGGCGTGCCAGGTGAAGAGGAGAGGGAACGTGAGAGCAGTTCTGAGAGCAAGTCGTCGAGTAGCGCGTCGCCGGCGAGCACGCAGGCCGCACTCAACGTCATACAGCGCCGGCGCAGGCCCAAGCGGCGCTCCACCGGCGTTGGACATGTTGACATGGACGTAAGTACATTCGTTAGTTTTTATAATATACTAGCGACCCGCCCCGGCTTCGCACGGGTGCAATGCTGATACTAAATACACTACAGAAAAACTGTGAGCGTTGTATATAAAAACATAGCGGCCCGCTCTGGCTTCGCACGGGTATAACATAACAAAATAACAGTATTTCTCCACTATTTAATGGATGTTATTATACATATAAGCCTTCCTCTTGAATCACTCCATCTACTAAAAAAAAATGCATCAAAATCCGTTGCGTAGTTTTAAAGATTTAAAGCATACAAAGGGACATAGGGACAGAGAAAGCGACTTTGTTTTTTACTATGTAGTGATCAGTAAGACACATAGACTTACAGATCACGATTTTATACCAGAAGAGGTAGACAGAAGTGCAACCCACTTTTCGCCACGTATGTTTCGTCCCATGATGTAATAGGGGGTTAGCATATCGCCATTTTGTGTACAAAATTTAGTGTCAAGGTTGATATTTAGAAAATCTCAATAGCACTGCCTGGTCCGGAACCAGTAAAGCCCTGAGATAATATAATAGGAGCTCGTGTTGCTTTTCCATAATTAATGGGATTTCCAATGGCATAAAGTGCCCACGCTTCTTCCAAATCCCTGTTCTTGCATTTTCTTTTAATGCCGGCACGCCCCTCGCCGTCGTTTAGTCACCAATAATCAAGCATAAGTACTAGACACCGAATGGAAAGAGGTTTGACAACTTGCGCAATATTACGGACAACTAAAATGACTGGTTACATGAACCACAAAATCAATTCAAAAAATAATATAAAAAATTTCATACATAAATGCGCGGTTGGACTAGTCTAGTGGTAGTACAGACATTAACTCTTCAAACATCATTTATAACAATTTTAATAAAAAAAAAAACATCCAATTATTGCACATCAAAAGATTTATTTCCGTCGGAGCGGGAGTTTATTTATTATGACTTGCACAAGACAAATTTTGTCGTACATAATATTATTTTGCAAAATGTACTTTTATTTTTGATTACAATCTAATATTAGATTGCGACGTGGACACGATTTGTAATAGCCATCTTTTGATATAAGCTAATGTTAGATATCACTATCAAAATCTCAAGTCACTAGCTTATGATTGCAGCGGAAGTTAGGGGCGTTTATAAAACTCGCGGCAAAGCTGATACCACTAGAACGTCTGATTACACTCTAATATTTAACGATGTATTTTTATACTTAATCGAGAATCTATGATAGTGCTGTAGATAGCTACGAATGACATCACTGTTTTTATTAGAGACGCTTTTTATTGACGGACTTCAGGCCATTAAGTTTGACGTGAGCTATTTGTTTAAGGCTACTCCTCGAGTAAGCGGTCTTGAGTTTGTTCCATACTTAACGTTGCGCAAGTTACGGGCACATGCAAAGATTACAAATATTTTTTTTTAACAAATTTTTAGCAACGTTTTCATTACAACATTCGCGACATATCCTCATTATAAATATATTAAAATAACCAAAGTAAAGATGACATATTGTAGAAATATTATGTTTGATTTTTTTCTATAATATGTATTATAAATTTCAAACAGAAAGCTTCTAAAAATACGGCCAGTGCCGTTTTACTGGGGGTCCGACCTTAATTCCGAGTAGAATGATGTGTGGCGCGCTTCAATTTGCGGCCGTCGGTTGGGCTCGTATTGTGCCGAAAATCGAGTTGCACGGCGTGTCACTCTGATGACCTGAACGGCCAGCGTGACACTTGTTTGATCACAATGTGAATTGATATGAACGCAGTAGAAATGTTGACGCAGAAAATGAATTCAAAACGCGAATGAATGTTTGTAATTTTCGGGATTCCGCTACTGAGCATTTGTAAGAATAATTAATTTAATTTACATTTAATATATATTTTTTATTATGTTTAAAGATATTACAGTTATATTCTTTTCTTTTGAGGAATGCGATTGTTACACGATTAGAGTAGAGTAGGATCAGCATGCCTGTACCGTTTACATGATCCACGCAATACAGTGCCCAATCTTCGACGACAATAGTAATGATATCACACAGATCTCGTTAAATGAAAACGTCGCAACCATTTAATATATTGATAGACATTAATAGATTTGTCCGAAGCGAAACTAAACAAAGCCGAAACATAATCACACTAAAATTAACACCAACACACCTGTTGCATGGTTGTCAACGCACACGACGCGTTCAACTTTCATTGAACCGTTGCGATGCCGGCCACCTTGAATCGTTGCTCTGATACTTTCAAAACATAAACATTCTGAATAATGATTGTTGGACGTATCGAAGGAAATATACACTACAGAATAATTCACACGTGTTTTCTATTTCCAACACCGTGTCAAGGTTTTTCAGAGTGTGTTAGTATTTTAAATGTCTACGCTTGTGGCTTTTCTACATCAATTATTAGGATTATATTAAACGTAAGGATTGTCGAACTGAGGGCGATATTGCAAGTTGTGACTATTCTCAAATATCCGAGTTTTAAATATATTTTTGGATATAAAGATAATATGTTTCCCCCAGTTTAGAGCAAAGAATAAAGGGGGGGGGGGGGTGTATTTTCGACATATCTCTGATGATTATTTCTTGAAAATTATAGTTGTTAATGTAATAATTAGATTTTCAGAGTGGCTTCGTCGTAATTAATTGGGAGATTTTACATAATATTTCTTTAATTATCTTGTGTTTTTAAAGCGAATAATATTTTAGGGGTTTTGTATTGACGACAATTTGTTACACAAAACTAAGAGCAAAAGCTTTCGTATCATAATTATGTCTTTATATAAAATGTAAATTATATAGATTTAAGGCTAGAAACTATAAATTCCAAATCTCACACTCCTACATGAGCGCAATGTGCTTAAAAAAGGGTACAAAATCGTTTCTTCACGTATTAATATATAGATACTATTAGTTCGTTCTAAATTGTGTTATGAAAATAGACTACTAACCATTGAGGTCAACGCACACGGTGTTCGTGTTGGTATCGCATAGCATCGGTTAAAAACATATTTATAATTATTGATGACGCACGGTCGTAGAAAATTGCTTACACTGCATAATAAAACTAGTCGTTGAACTGGTTATCCAAATAAAACTTTAAAATAACAATAGTTAGAGTTTTGATTGGAGTTGTAAAGTTAACGAACTGCTACTGCTGGGCTTCAATTGTCGGTCTAATTATAAACGGCGGTTTCAAATATAGAATATTAATTTAGTTTTGAATTCCTAATAAACTGTTTTGTTGTAATGAAACCCTAGTCGTGCTGTATAAATGTACGCCCAATTATCCAAAGGAATAACGATTTCGGTTCGCTTGTCAAGATATGCGATGCGTTGTGATGCGATCTCGTGATGTGTCGCTTATATTTAAATTCCGAAAACACATTTCTATTATATTATACTCGTACACAACGGTCACGACACATTCTGCGTCCATAAAATACGTCTTTAATGTTCGCATCGAAATCTCCCACATTACCTGTCTTTGCATGCATATGCAGGCCGTTTCGCATACCGACGCGCTTTATGTGTTCCGATAGTAAATGTCGCGTGGAAATAGCGCGTCGTCGGCTGTGAAATGGGTTTATAGATTATCTGAACACGATTGTTCTGTGATTAGAGTCTGTTTCTTTACGAATTGTAAAAGTGATAACTAAAACAAAACCATCTATGTTTAGACTAGCAAGTTTTTGTAGCAGTTAAACAGGGTAATTTTGTCATTACGTTACTAAATGAAACCATTTACTTATCTTGAAAATAACACCTTATAATAAGTTACTCGAGCTGTAGGTGTAAAATAAATATGTATGAGTTTCAAACAAAAAAAATATCCTAACTCTTAAATATATCACACTTTTGGTATGAACCCTTCGAAAAGTAGAGCGGGTTTAGCTGTAAAGCTGTATGTTACGAGATTGGTAATCTTAATAAGTTTGTATGATTATGTACTGTTTTTCAGTATGTTCAGTATGGGGCCCCCCAAAGGTTTCCAGACCACCTTGTTATAAACTTGTTAGTTTTATTGCTATTAATTAATGAATTATGTAGTCCTGATTAATATGAAACCATTCTTTATTCGATAAAAAACGAATAAAATATTAATAATATGTTACATTATTCGACGTTCTGATTCATGAAAAAAGGTTTTTGTTCGTTCACATCTATTTAACATATCTAGAAACACGCGAACATAAATCAGAGGATTTCCATCGATACAATATTTTAAACTATTATTCCGTAGTCACTGACCTTCAAGCCGATAATCCGTGATATATAGAAGTCGCACTAGGCGAATAGCTTGCGATGTACAGTCACCTGTATAGCGTAGCTAAGTGCGCCAACTTCCACGTAAGCAACTGTATCGCCTTATTAAGACAATTATCAATACAACTAAAGATTAAAGCAAGTGATACCGTATAAGTTCCTACTAAAATGAATACAGTGAGCGTATTATAATTTAAACCACTGATTCCCAAAGTGGTCCAGGTGAACGCCCAGGGATCTACAGGAGACTCGACGGGAGTCTACGTCGGCGTGACCAAAAAAAGGGGGGTTCCCAATTTGTAAGGTCGACGAAAATGTATCTTCTTTTATAGTAAAGAACTAAAATTTTGGGTTGACTTCACCTTTCAATTTAGGCAGTAATATTTAAAGAAGCTAGGTTGCTGTTACATGTAAAAACTTACATACTCTCGGGAATATGGTAGAAATTTAGCTGTAGGGCGGCTCACCAGAACCACCAAAATTATGAAAGTAGTCTATTGAAAAAAAGTTCGGGAAGCTCTGGTTTAAATCATTTGCCGAAGGCAAACAATCGTTGAATGCGGCTTATTGTCGTCGGAGCCTACTCTAGGCTAACAGTAAGCCGCAGATGGTTTGTTTATTGATTTTAAAGGCATTATCCTAGCTATTTAGCCAATTGATAGCCGTCTAGCTGGTGTTAAATCTATCCGAGTATTAACAAAAACACTCGAACATTCTCCTAATGTCTCTGTGGCTTAAAGTCAAATATCAACTTAATGTTATTCTATATTATCTATTTTTGGTTCTTAGGTTCATTAATTTACACTACGGTAAGTGCGCAGTGGGGTTTCTACACAGGGAAAGTTCTTTTCAACGGCGTAGTACGGGTGCCACATTTAATTAAATATAAATAGTTTTATTTTCAAGTTTTAAAGTTCTTATTGTTTGGAGATAATAAGTTAAATACTTAATTATAGTGTAGTGCATAAGTGTTTTTCCTTTTCATTATGAACTTCCAATGTTGATGATATTGTTCACCCAAAGAAGGGTAAATAACGTCTAAGATGGCAACATTACGTTGGTGTCTACTGTCTTGTAAGTGGTGCGCGCGACGCTCACTTCGACTTCGAACTTATCTAGAATACAATTGCAGGCGGACGCCCCTTCTGGTTTGTTCCATGGATTCACACGGCGCAGTTATTAAATAAGCGCATTCTGACTTCCCCTCTGACTGTTTATTAAACCGTAATTTGCAGGGGGCTGGCATTTGCATAAAATATATGTAATAATAGTTGTATTCACAACGAACCGTAATAAAAATTCAATAGTTTGGAAAGGATACCTAGATGTCAAATTTATCCTTACAATTATTATTGTCCAGTACCAGATGTTATGATAATAATACCTGTTCTCGCGTGGCCGGTGTTTTTTTTTCTAAATGTTTTGTCTAGAGACTTAACTAATGACGTATTATTTTGTTGTCCATTAGGACATTGTCAACGACCGCGGCGGAGGCGGCGGTGGCGGCGAGGGCGACGGCGACACAGACACTGTACAGGTAAGTGTACTCTACACAGTACGACGCATAACAAAATATTTTCAAGGCACCATCATATTTAGTGTAATAGGGGACCGGCCTGTGTTTGATTTTGTACATTATTTTATATGTAATGGTTAATAATACGAAAAAGAAACCCTCCTGAGAAAACTGCATTGAAATTGGTTAAAAAATGAGCCAGTAATTCATATTTCAAATATTACTATGTGCCGAAGTGGGCGCGAGGTGGGATTTCGCTTCATCCCTTTCTTTCGCACGCGTCGTAATGCCCGATGACGTCACACGTGGGTATTGCGCCTCTTTTCTGTTTCTTGTTACTTACCCCTTCTACCGAAATTGAAAAACTTATAACTTGTTGATTTTTTACCGGATTTAAATAATTCTTTCTGTGTTATAATTTATATAACGTAAATATTTGATAATAATAAAGAACAAAAATGAGTCCGGTCCCCTATTTAATTGGTGATGTTATTTATTGATCACTTAAGTACCTTCAATGAGGGATGACGTTATCAAATACATCTTCTGACTGGTATGTTTTAAAGGAAATCGTACTACGTTTCAGTTTGCGTTTGAATCGTAATATATAAATTTCTATTCTACTCTTTGCTAATTTAATATCTAATGAGGAACGGAAAAAGATATTTGCGCGTGTAGAAAATAAACTATTCATACACGTTGGCTTCATAAATAAACTACAAAGCGTGGGTTGACGTCGCGTTGAGCGTACGGAATGTATTCCAGATTACTGAATTACCTAAATCATTTTAGTTATGACGCTGAAGTTGAATACTGTTCTTAGGTGGTTGAAAGTGTTTACTTAATGGTAGCTCTCAGGTATATGAGGGACCGTCTATGTAGACAGGTTCACCGCTTTGTCTATTTCTCTAAACAGCGGTATACAAACACTCTTATGTGTACAGTTATACTTATTGTTGTTGAGACTAAATATATTGTTTAATAATAATATAATTATTTGCAAACTTTTCTATTATATTCTGTATCTAAAGCTTTTTTCGTATCTATTCGTTAGTTTGACCATGCGGCTTGGGATGATATAACGTTGCCATATATTTTTGTTTTCAAGAAGCGTTAACGATTTTCAAGGTATATCGCCTAAGGCCCCAGGTGCAGTAAAGTCACATTGAAAACAACGTAAATATATAAAATACGCAGCAAATTAATAACAAATCCCACACGTTGTTGCTTCAATAATGTCTAAGTAAATATTTTCCCGCTGCGTCTAGACGGCGCATTAATAACATTGCATCGATTTTTCAATTTTTATACATTACGACGCAGCCCGCCACGGTGTGATTGGATTTTACAAAGGTTTATTACTTGAACGTGTATTGATTCAGCTCGGTGCGGGAACACGCGCCGTCTACGGCAATTCAATTAACTATCCGCGGCCCGCGCTGATTGAACTACAGAGCCTGACGGTACACAGCCGCCGTGGCGCGGTAAACATGACGTGCGGTGCTTTTATGTTAGCTTATTATTGGCTTCCTCTGTCATTGAGATGCATCAGAGTAAATTGAAGTTGCGTTTAATTATAGTTTCCATTAAAATTGCATATTCTGTACGCCCAGTAAACGAAATATAATATGTTTTACGTTAGGGTTTGTCGACGACTCGATTGTAGTAAGAGACAAATAAAGTAAACGACAAGGTTAATTGACATCTCATCGGAAAGGAATGACCATTTTATTTACCAATTCAAAAGTAATATTCGACTAATTCAATTCAAAAGTCTTCTAGTGTCTCTAATATGAATATGTTTCTTACACATGACGTTATTATAACTGACAC
The DNA here is from genome assembly GCF_014839805.1 of Manduca sexta. Taxonomy (NCBI): domain Eukaryota; kingdom Metazoa; phylum Arthropoda; class Insecta; order Lepidoptera; family Sphingidae; genus Manduca; species Manduca sexta. Next base: position 15,959,638 of record NC_051141.1, read on the forward strand.
GGGATCATAATTATTGCCCACATGTTTCCTAAAAGATTCGGCTCTGTTCATTGAAATATTTAAATAGTTAACTATACTCTAGAGTGTAACAGGCTCGTGCCTGACGCGACTTCTCATCGATTAGTTCGTTTGTTTCAACATCATTTTCATATTTTAATGAAATTTGGCATAAACATCTGTTATTTTTTTTTTATCCCGAAGGAAATGTTATGACTATTCTGAGTAAGGTTTAAAACGCAGTCTGAATCGTGACTAAAACCTTGTAAACATATACGTGAAATGATGGAAATATAAATGAGCGAGGTTTTATTTTGGCTTTATTGTGACTGTTTACGTCTTTATGAGATGAAATAATCCAATTTTTTACACCACGACATACATCGTTCGGAATGACAACAGTAATATAAATATAAATATATCACAAATAAGCCGTGTTTGCGAAACGTTTCACCGAATTGCTTCTGTCATGAATATATATAGAAATAAACGTGTATGTATGGACTCCAAAATTGTTGGAGCGATACTAATGATTTTTAGGTTATCTTCAGATTCCCCCAGCGGGCTATCGTATTAGTTTGGTACCGATCACCAGAAGTCATCTGGCTATATATTATAATTAGTACTACCGTACGAAGCCGAGGCGGGTTGTTAGTATAGGAGTAAAAACAACAAAAAAATAAAATACAATATGATCGCACTTCCCCTGTCACGACAGCGCTGAAACGATGTGAAGACAAATGTGATATATAACATAACGTGGGTGAAAAACAATAGTTTGTTTTGATATTTAACGGTCGGTGACCCAACCTGCCCGGAGGACGCGAAAAGAAGTACTCTCCGCTAACTATAATACATGGTTGTTGGCAAAGATTTTTCAAACGTATAAAGTGTACACCTTAGAAATAGCATTCGCCGTGAGTCGATCATCGGCATTCGTCATTCTGGTGGTTTGCATCGAAAATAGAATTCTGGCGCAAAATAATTTCATGGTTCTTGTATTGTGGATTTATGTGGTGATCTGGTGTTTGGCGTTCATAACATATCGACGTGTTTATACCAAACGTTACGGATTAATATTTTAATGTACCTACCTACTACATAAACAGCGTTATATGCAGGTGATTTTCTATAGATTATGTTCGTTTAGAGACAGCATGATAGAAATCTCTGCTCGCCTCGACTAACAATTTCCTGGGCGAATACTCACCGTACTCGAGGACGGGAACTTTGCTAATTTAATTATTATTTAACTGCATTGAACTTGTGTCTGAAAAGTGAATACAGTCCACACTGCACGGCGGCGAAGTGGTTACCATTTAGGATTATATTGAGCAGCCATAGGTTTCATAGGAGGCAGCACGGATTTGTTTTTGTATTTCGTCGTTAAGACTGCTGGTCATGTCACATTTGGGCTACATGTATCTGTTGCCCATTTGTTGTATTTAATAGATTGCTTCGTACAATGTGTTCGTAAATAATTCCACAATAAGTTAGTCAAACAAAATTTCACATCTCAACACATCGAGCTGTTCATCTTTTGTGTACCGATCGTCCTTAATCCCACTAATTAGTGTACGTCTGGAAGGCGTCTGTTTGTTAATACTTTCCCCCACTGAAGCTAGACAAGATCGATACAGCGCTATTTGAAGGGAGTATTACGTACATTTATGTTAAACTCCATAATATACTGTGTTCATAAAACTTTTCCACTGCGCAGCACTAGCGTCTCGGCCACAGGTTCGATAATGCGTATATATCTAGTGCGTTATTTTTTCTTAGCGCATGTTCCTTTGTATCTTGGTGACCAAGTGACCTCCTCCAAAACCCTTAATTTTCTATAAGGACCTGTTAATAGGCATACTCCCAAGAAAGTTTCCTGCAAAAAAATTAAAGGTAAGGTAAGGTTTGCTTTTCTGCTTGTGAACAATAACGTCACACAACACGAGTTACAAAGCGTCGCACATAGTTATCAACGTGTCGCCCTGAGCCAGTTCATCGGCTACATTGTTGTTCACATCGGTGCACAATGCTTGCCGCTGGACAGGAGATAAGATAAACCGATAGCATCCGCCCAGGCTCTTGTATACAATATATTATATATTAGTCGACGGTTCCTACCACTACCTATACATTCTTACTACCATGTATAACTCTTCGTTGTTCAGTATTTTGCGTTACGAGGTTAATGACATTGTACATTAGAAAATTAAAACATTGTTTAGCCTCGATAGGCGTATACAACGTTAGTGACGCAGAATATAGCTTCATCAAAAATTGCACAACGACTTCTCGTAGCACGAGACGCACGTCACTGGTAAACATTTTTCCGTATCGTTGTCCAACCGATGCGTAAAGCTAATTCCGAGTGTCGCATTCGTCCCTAATCCCGATACTAATGATCGTGCGGCGCGGAGCTGTCGCGCGGCGGTGTCGCGGTGTCGAGGTGTCGCGCGTATTTATTGCATCGTTCGGTCGCGTGACACCCGTGTAATTGCTCACACTACGACGTTTTTACAACACCTGTTTGAGTTGTCCGGTAAATCCGCCATTTTGAAAATTGTCGCTGGCGTCATAGATCAGGTGTCGATTGTTGTATTCTGGTAGGCATTTTAGTCAAGTCCGGGATTCATTAAATATTCGATTAGTTTGTGTTGTAAATATGGTATATGTTCTTAGTAATTAAATAAAGTTAGTAAAAAGATGTTATTGACATGAGTGTTTATTTCGGACTAAAAGGGAAGTAACTATGGCAAACAAAATACAATTAGTTCTAAAAATAGAACATATAAAAATAATAAGTCACGACGAAGGTTACAATCTCCAACAGCCGCCCTTAATCGCAGTTGTGACAGAAACAAAACAAATAAAATAATTAAGTTTCTAAACCTAAGTTAACTACACATCGTTTGTGTGCTAGAGGTCCGAGGGCCTTCGTTAGTACATCAGCAGGCATATCGTTACTTTTATATATTCTAACTTAACAATATTATTAGATACCTTTTCCCTAATAAAGTGAAACCTAGTATCTATATGCTTCGTCCTGCTGTGGTGTACAGGATTTCGAACAAGATTAATGGCACTTTGGCTGTCAGAAGCTAAGTTAACTGAACAAAGTATACCTGTTATCTCGTATATAAACCGACGTAAGTAACACGCTTCCTTCGTGGCAGACGCTAATGCCATATATTCTGACTCGGCCGAACTTAACGCAACAGTAGGTTGCTTCTTGGATTCCCATGATACTGGACCTCCACTTAACTTGTAAACATAACCGGTGTATGACCTTCTGTCGATTGGACAGTTTGCCCAGTCTGCGTCACAAAACCCTTTAAAGGTTCTCTATTCTTCCTGTAAACCAATGAATAGTTTAGGGTACCTTTTAGGTATTGCAGAATCCTTTTAGCAGCATTCCAGTGTTCTTTAGTGAAAACACGTATTAAATTGACTTAAATAGCTCGTGGCGTAAGCGATGTCTGGTCGTGTGTTTACCGCTAGATACATGAGTCATCCTATTAAGTTTTGATAAGGATAAGACTCACCGACTTGACCATCCATTCTTTTTTCCATATTCTTTTTAATTAATGGAGTATCCACGGCCTTACATCCTTCATATTAAATTTTTCTAATATAGAAAGAATATAATTTCGCTGGTTCAACCTTATACTCTCGGAATCACTTTCAACTTGTAGTCCCAAATAACATTTCAGTATTCCGAGATCTTTTAATGAAAAATATTTCGACAAATCATTCTTGACAGTGTCAAATGTCAAATCAGAATTAAAGAAGACTATTATGTCATCAACAAAGATTCCTAATATTACAAGTTCTTTACCAAAAGTTTAGTATACACACAAGGTTCGGAAGGAGTTCCTATGAAACCTATTTTAGAAAGCGTTTCATTTAACTTTTATTCCAAGCTCGCGGTGCCTGTTTAAGACCGTAAAGAGATTTCTTCAATAAACAAACTTTGTTTTCTTTACCCTTTTCAATAAAACCAAGAGGTTGCTCCATGAAAACTTCCTCTTCTAAATCTCCGTTAAGGAAAGCTGTATCGACATCTAAGTGCTTCATTCTCAACTTCATATCTGCAGCTATCGCAAACAACGTGCGGAGGGAAGAATGACGAATCACTGGTGCGAACGTCTTCTTGTAGTCTACACTTTCAACTTGATGAAAACCTTTGACGACGAGTCTCGCTTTATACTTGATAATATTACCATAAGCATCCCTTTTAATTTTGTAAATCCATTTACATGGTATAACCTTTTGTTAGGTCTATCTACTAAATTCCATGTATGGAGTTTCCTTAAGGAACTATACTCATCAACCATAGCATGTTGCCACTTATGAGCATCATCGGCATGAGTAGCTTCGTAATATGTCGTAGGTTCATTAGAATCTACCATTGACGTATTGTAAGCTTTATAAAAATTGTTGCTTTTCTATCTCTGGAAGGGTATCTGCGCTCAGGGTGCGATTCCTGTTCCAAATTCGCTGTCACTTCTTCCACACTAGGCAGCCTTAAGTCACTGAGAGACTCTCGCTCTTCCAGAGTCACTGACTCTTTTGCACTTTCTAGATTTACTGGTAAAGTTGCTTCAGCCGCCGGGCTGATATTCTCATCACAGTCATAGAATTGACAGTCATGATCAAACTCAGAATCAATCTGTTTTGCTCATCAAATAACAATATAGATTCTGACTCTGCGACAGACTCAGATTGCTTCTGCTTTAGCGCTGTAAAGCAATTTTCAAAAAAGGTTGCATCTCTGGATATAATAACTTTTCGTGGGTTAGCAGGATCCCTAAAAATATAAGTGCCTGGATTTTCAGAATAACCGACGAAAATTGCTTCCTGTGCCTTGACATCTAATTTCTTCCTGTGACACGAAGGTATATGGACTAGAGCTCTACAACCAAATACTTTTAGATGGCTAAGATCACCTTTTCGTCCATACCATTTGTCATAAGGAATTTGTCCACCTAAGGCTCGATGAGGAGACCTATTCTTAAGGTAAATGGCAACTTGGAATGCATCTTCCCAGAATGCTTTCGGTAGTGAGCTTTCAGCTAGCAACGTTCTTGCCTTTTCTGTAACCGAACGATGGGTGCGTTCCGCTACTCCAACTTGCTGAGGACTATAAGGCGTCGTTGTTTGATGTTCTATACCTTTTGAAGCAAGATAATCAACAAACTCTTTATTCACGAACTCCTTACCTCCATCAGTCCTAATTGCTTTAATTGTTTTATCTAACTGATTTTCAACAAAACATTGAAACACACAAAATATATCTTTGACTTCTGTTTTAGAAGAAATAAAATAAGCAAACACTTTTCGCGTATAATCGTCTACTATTGTCAACATATATCTATTTCCTTGAAAAGAAGTTGTAGACACCGGTCCCATCAAATCCATATGGATCAGTTCCAAAGGGGAAGTAGCCCTATTAAACGCTAACCTTTTGAAAGGTTTTCTTGCTTGTTTACCTTCCACGCAAGCGATACAACTAGTTTTATCTACTCCTGTATACTTTATACCTACCTTGTGATTTTTCAGTTGGTTCATTCCTATACGACACAAATGTCCTAACCTCTTATGCCAAATTTGATAACTATCCTGACAGCCAGAGTGCACATCTTGTGTCAAAATATTATCCGCCACATTCTCGGAAACATTTACAGTACCATCTAAAACGTACAGTCCACCACAGGGCGAGGCATGAGCAACAGATTCACCTGTAAAATTAAAAGTATCAGATTTATAAAAGTTACATCCATTTTATCAAAAACACAAATAAAACCCTTTTCAACAGTTTTATATACAGATAACAAACTAGCTTTCAAATCTGGTATATAAGCAACATCACTAATATTGTTGACCACGTTCTCGGGCGTGTTTATTGAAATATTTCCAATTCCGCAGCACTTAATCTGTTCTCCATTTGCGACAGTAACAGCACCTTGATTCTGTATCGAGATATTCTGAAACCAGTCCCGTCTAGAAGTCATGTGTCTAGTACAACCTGAATCCTGAAAATCCTGAACCTTTGCCATAGTTACTTCCCTTTTAGTCCGAAATAAACACTCATGTCAATAACATCTTTTTACTAACTTTATTTAATTACTAAGAACATATACCATATTTACAACACGTTATCAGCACGAACGCTTAGTTCTTAGTTTTTCACGTTATTTAGTAAAATAAAGTTGTATATATTTTTGTGTGACTAGGAAATAGTAATAGTCTGAAAATGTCACATGAATCTGGAGATGTTTCGAGTGTGAAAATTCCTGCGTCGATCACATCTTTTCCATTTCCTTGTTTGAGGATAAAAGATGGATATCCGACTTGGAAGTTCAAGATGCGAAATTACCTTATCCATGAGGATTTATGGGAAACAATTAGTGGATACCGAGATGGAGACACAACCCCTGCCTCTAGAAAGGTACGCAAAGACGCAAAGGCATTAGCAAAGATATGCTTATCAGTAGAAGGTGCAGCGATAACCCATATAAGATGTGCGAAAACTGCATCTGAGGCATGGACTTGTTTGCAAAAAGCCTTTGAAGATAAGGGAATAGGACGAAGATTATTTTTGGAGCGTAGACTGTACAGGTTGAGTCTATCAGAGTTCAAAAATATTGAACTATATATTAACGCAGTTATGTCAACCGCACAGGATCTTGCGGATATTGATGTAGTCATAGAGGACAAGTCTATTGCTGCAATACTTTTGGGAGGTCTAACTCCAAGGTATGAACCTCTCATTATGGCTTTAGAAAATTGCAATGTAGACGTGACTAAAAGGGAAGTAACTATGGCAAACAAAATACAATTAGTTCTAAAAATAGAACATATAAAAAATAATAAGTCACGACGAAGGTTACAATCTCCAACAGTTTGTGCATAGGGAGAAAATCTTTCTGTCGTTTAATGTTTTATTTTTATATAAATGGCACACCAAATGAAGCAAGTACCAAATAAATTACACTGCCAAATTATCCATATCTATGTATAACTTCGAGTTATTAACAAGATGCAGCAGTGGTTTATAGACAGCCGAGACAATGCGCTGCGGTTGTGGCGGAAATGGAACGGCGACAGTATGCGGTCGGCTGGGGGTTCGGGCGTCCCACTAGGCACGCAATTGACCCGCGGGCTATTGAATTTGCCCGGTGATGGACTTCGCTTTGTGCATGGCAATACCAAATGTGACTAGATGTCTACTCACTCGAGTACAGTTTACATTGACCGTAAAATGACGCTTGCGTATTTGTGTTTGGTGAAGGTGCTATATCTATCTCTATATCTTGGTATACATATTAAAAAAGTATACAAAAGCATCAACTTTTTAAAGTTTTATAAAAATACTTCTTCTTAATATAACGTAGTTTTTTTTTCAGTTATATCAGTTTTATCACAATTATTATTTTTATTGAAATAATTGAATTTCAGACTTATTACTAAGTAAATGTAATAGATCAAAAATTTAATATTATCTTACTCAGTCAGTTCAATAATAATATTTTGAGTAAATTAAGACTGCCTCGGTGGTGTAGCTGTACTGCATGCGCGGTACGATAGCGCTCTGAGGTCCTGGGTTCGAATCCCGGGTCGGGCAAAGTGATATTTCGGTTTTTCTACTTAGTATCAGCCCGGAGTCTGAAATTGTAGCCCAATATGGCGATAGGCTCGCCCCCTATCATATCATGGGACGGAACACACTTGGCGAAAAGTGGGTGCCTTGGTTGCGCCATTGCTTATCCCTTCGGGGATAAATGCGTGATGATGTGTGTGTGTAAGTTAAAAAATCAGATATATACATTCGCGAATATGGGAAATTAAACATTCGTTACATCGCCTTAACACTCCGATATTATTGACCTAGTGTAAGTTATAAACAAATAATTGTTTTCATGTAATCTGATATTTAGTAAATCCGAATTTCAAAATAGTAATTAAAATATTATTTTCTGAATATAAGTATACAAAGTTAAATTTCGTTCATTTCCCGTGAAAGCATTATAAAAGCCATAAGCTATTTCGATACATTTTATCACACATATTGTTCAAAATATAATATTTTCTCATTTTATATCACCATATAAAACCTCAAAACCTTGGAGCAACATTAAAAATCACAAGAAAGATGCGCCGTTTTAATGCCCTCTGCGATTGACGCACGTGAACAATACAGAATGTGTTTCAGGCGGCCATCACGGCTGCCGACGCGCTCTGTGACCAAGGGCTGCCATCTGATGTTTACCGGTCGACGTATCACTCACACCTCTATCAACTGATACCGTGATCACTTTGAGATCCATTATATTCTATACTGCGTTAATAAATTAAATCCGACGTCTAAACTCTACTAAAAATAAAAATAAAAATTATACGCGTTAAGTTATTAAAATTAAAGCAATGTAAACTTCTTACCAATTCGTATTATTTTGTATGCATGTTCCGTAGTTTTTTGGTGTCAGTGTCTAATTCAACAGGAACAAACATAATACGAAAACAATATTATTTTTAATAATTCTTGGGTTCAATTATTTCTATAGAATAATTTAACTCCGAGAGATTTCAGTGGATTGAGCAGTGATTAAGTAAGTGAGAAATGATGTAGGTACCGGTACCGGTACCGGTACCGCACCGTGTCAACCTTATTGCCTATGAACGTATTCTATTTATAGTGGAAAGGTTTATTGCCTGTTTCCTGTCAGCATGCATTTTTAAATAGCCGTTTCGCTAGACATTTTACTGGAATGAGTCAATTTAAAAGCTTTAAAAAAACTGAAAATCTTTACAATTAAAGCTTTGTAATTTGCTTGTTAAAGGGTTTTATTCATAGGTTAGGTTTATTCATAGTTTTGTGTATTAGTATATAGCGTTGATTGAGAATTTAAAACCTCGGAAAACACTTTCGTTTCCCCCATAAATTAGAATAAATAGCTTCTTTAATCTTCTAATACCCAAACCTTACTCCAAGTGTATTTTTCGCTTAATATAAATAAATCAAATTGCAACCTCAAATCCATTGTCCACCGCGATGTTCGCCACCGACCGTCATTTTCAAACAGGGCCACACCACGCTGCCCTGTCATCAGTTGCACAACTCATTAGGCGGGTCCACGCGCCCTTAACGCACACGCGTGGCCTTGCACACGAGCGTATAAATAAACGCCACTTGTCATAACCGCGTGAATCACCGTACGGCCCGTACAGGGGAAATGCGCCAGCGATGACTGCGCCTTCTTCGAGACTCGTTGAAAAAGAAACGAAATGAAGATACTCTGGCAATGAATCATTGTAGGGAAGAGTGCTCTGTGTTTCTTTATAAACATGTGTTGCTTTAAATGATACGTTTACAGCGTATGTATAATGATTTCGAGATGTGCATTAAAGCTATAAATGATGTGTTGTTTTGAAGTTGTTATAGATTTTTTAACCAAAAATATGCCATAAGTTTTCTTTTGCACACGTGACAGAGATCGAAGTTTTGAACATTTAAGGATCTGAGAAACGAGCTTGAGCAGTAAATATTATTATTAGTTCACGTTGTGTTTAGAGTTTATAGTCAAAAGAAAGGATTGAATCGTCAAGTAAAACGATTCAGGCTACAACTTTTTGAAGTAACTGTATATGTAATTTAGTATAACAGATAGCATTATAAACCGTACGAGAATAGATATAATTACGACTACATACTTCACACGTAACTTGTTTAGTTCACAAGAAGTATGTTAAAAGCAGATTTCCAAACAATTCTCTATTCAGTGAAAAACAACAAACGTGTAAGAAAGTGCAAACAATGTACTGGCAATGTTGTTTGAAATTCTGAGAACGGTTTTCTTGTGCCTTATAGCAATGTGAAACGGACGTTTTTCATAATAAACTGGCATTAAGTAGACTATTGTGAGAGTACAATAAAAGGAGGAATCGTTGTGGTTAGTTGTTTTTTATCTTTTTCTACATAAAGCTAAACAGTTTGTTTCTTTCTTTAAACACTGAAGAAACTACCCAACAGATTTTCGATGAAATTTGGTATGGTTATGCTACGATATATAGTTTGACACCCTGGAAAGGACATTTTATATAGGGAAAAAATATAGCAGGCGGAGCCTCAAACAAAAAGTAGTTGTTAATGAGAATGATCGTAATTTAATCTTTTTTGTGATAGATAGTCATTGAACATATAATTTCACTATCATTGTCTTGTATTATTTTTTTAAATGTGTAGAATTGACTATTCGACACATAAAAAAAAAATAAGTTTTATTTCGTTTTGTTTATGAAAATATGTGAATGTTATAATCTGCGTGATATCCGAAACTCATATGAAGAGTGACTATATTTTCTATATACAAAGTATTTATCTTCCTCCTGTATTCGAAGAAAGTGCTTATGAATTCGTAATATGCAAACGCGTCAAATCCTTATGTAACACGATTTTTGGAATTTATCATATTTGTAGGATTCCTCCCACAACCTTAATTCTCAACGTATATCCCAAAGATGATTATACACACGAACCACAACAACAAATTAAGTGGTTTACGGAGATTAATATAACAGCTCATAATATTTGTAATAGCAAATTTGTGAGAAAATTTCCACTTTAAGCTCATCAGGCGTTTCGCGCGTTAGGCGTTGCGCACACAGTCTACCAGTCGCTAACAATTTCCTTAACATGGTTCTGCCAAATGTAATATGAAGACCTTTATTGAGAAGGTGGCATTTATTATTGAGCGTATTGATTAAATATCATTGGCCAAATTATTGATTAATATTAACTTGGAACGAAAGAGAAAGAATTAGCAAATGTATCTACCTGAGACCAATTTATGAATGTTATTTTAATTTAACTATGTAAGTGCGAGATAGCGAATGTTTTACATACCTATAATAGACATGTGCATTAGACGTTATTGTATTATATAAGTATTTTCAGTGTAGGATGTATACGTTGTTGGTGTGTGCTTAATAAATAAAATAAAATGAAACTATTTGTGCTTATAAAAACATAACAGTCGCCGACACAAACTCTTATTCTTTAAATGCGAACGATAAAATGTCGATATAAAATCGAGAGTTTGTGTCATGCCTAAACCTGGCACTTGCCGGTGTCCATCTAAAATTATATCTTACGGCTCTTGAACCGCGCCCGTCATGCAAATAACTAACATCGCGGCCTGTTTGACTTAGAGATAGCATTCGAAAGCCACCCCGCAATCAGGACGGGTGATAACAATTTTGAGCTTGAGATATTGTAAAGAGCATTCATAATAATATGTTTGCAGCGACATCCAGGAATTCTCATTTATGTAAATTCAAATGTGGTGGTTTAAACAAATGCGGTGTCACAATAATTATAAGCCGGCACGTGCCCGTGTTTGTCTAATTTATCACTAAAGTATATTATGAAGATGAAAGAAATATATGATTTCTTATGTTTACGCGAATGTTAGACATTGAAATAAAAACTAAAAACTATTTAAACGGATTTTATCGCGGTTTTATATTATTATTTTCTCCTTTATATTATTATTTGTTTTATTTCAAGAATATATATGGTTAACATAATATCAAACAGGTACAAATTTTATAACTATTCATTCTGTATTTTCTATAAAACATGCTCCATAATGCAATTTGTAATCCCCATGAGCATACAATTGTCTCTTACGAATTAAAACGTTTATAGTGTGATTATAAATAAATTCAAACGGACACACAAAACCGGACACGGTCACTTCAAACATTACAAGGTAATTTATAATTATATTATATAAATCAGCACACTTCCTACTTGCGACACTAACAGCGTCCAGAAAATTTATAAACACAAGAAATTTCGGCGTACAGGCCATTGTTTTAAAAAGCGTTTAATAAATTAAACACCAGAGACAATATTGGCTATAATCCAGGATTTAAAATGTCTAGTAAATCGTCGCCGGGACGTCGGTGATAAGTGGGGCGGTATCATCCACCTAACTCATCTAAACAGCAATTAAAATAAATAAAAACCGCCGAGAAATAACAATAAATGTTGAGTGTATTTTGTTTTAAGAAATGCCTTTGTTCCTATTCCTGTAGACGCAACGGTGGCATTGCTAATTGAGCGAATCTCATTTCCGTTTATTAAAATGTACTGAGCAAATGAAAAATATTTTTCATTATGCTTCATTAAAAGAATAATAATGTAGATATAAATGGCGACGCAAGAGATAAGTAGTTTTTTTTTATTCTAAAGCCAGACGGCGTCTGTTGAGAAAGGAATTAGTCTGTATTACGTCGGGACTTGTTTGATGTCATGATAAACTTCAACCTTGTTCCACAGTAATAAATTATAATATTAAATGGTACCAATAGTGATATTAGTAATTAGGATGGTGTATTCTGTATAAGTTAAGCATTCTTTAAAATAAATGTACAGTAATTAATTTCAGTTGGCTCAAATTACGTTTATATTTATTTCGCTTCATGTAATTTGGTCATAATTGATGGCCGAATAACGTTTGACTGGTAAAAATATGTTCAATATACGTCTTGTCACGCGTAGTTCCTCTGACGCATAACACCAACATAAAATGAAAAACCAAGGACGAGTTCAAGAGAACATTATTCAAATGTAAGCTCGATTCATACGCATGTGTATATTCTATTTGAATTTCGAGCATAGTTGGTTTGATGGATTGCGGTGATTTTAGATATTTGGCATGAGAAAGGCTCCGTTGCATTATTGGAATGGTAATAGCAGAAGAAACAATAAAGTGAAATGGAAATGGCTAATATATAGTAGTATTGGCGCGGTAATGAACTAAGCGTTATTAAATGTTAACTAATTGCTTATAGGAGTACAGAAAGTGGATGACATCAGGTTCACACTGTATTGAACAAAGAAAATGTTTTGCCCTGAAATATTAAAAGGAGTCTTGAGTTTATTTTGTTCTTACGGTTTCGAGTTTAGACTATCACTTTTGTCATACGCGCCGTGATTTTTCAAAAGTTTAACACGTCTTCTGGCTGACACACTTTTAAATAATATAAAAAGAAATGATTACATGGAGCAAGCCTATTAATGTAATACGACAATATAATTGCTACGTCAGCGGAAGCTGAAAACTGTCATATGGAAGAGACAAGCGCGTCCGCGTCGTAAATTTACATTATTTTATACGATATTAAAATTGCGAAATAATATAGTGGTGTTATTTTAGTTTTACATCCGAGATTGACGTAATATATTTGCCTGATCATTAATGTAACTCATCTTTCATTGTGCATTGAGCGTGTGAGGAAGTGGGTTCGATTTTTTTATTTTACGTGTTGGTATGATTTACAAAGTCGACATATGGATACGACGGTTGAGCAGTGTTTATATTATTACTCTTAATGTACTGGACGATTACTCTATATTCATGAAATATTAATAGATAATACTCAACATCTTTATCAGTTAAAATGTGAATGTAATTCACTGTTCAAATAGGTTTTTCAACAAAAAACTAAAACGAACCACTAAAAATCCGGGCCGGTCATTAATTAGCCGAAACTGTCGATCACTCCAGACAAAATGTGACGGCTCCGTCCGCGCCCTGATTCTAGGTTATACACCCTAACAAACAAGACCTGTCGCACATCAAAGACGAAATCTAATTTTATGTGATGAAAGTCATATTCTACGTCGTACATACATCGTCGCCTAAGTAACAACTCGTCTATTTTAGTTAGTTTCAATGTAGTATCGATGGCATGACGGTTTTGTGATATTTTTTAGGTTTCTTGGCATATTTCAAAGGGATGTAGAATTTTGTTATTGGTTAGTTTTACTACCGTTTTGAAGAAAATCGAACACCCATGTTCGTGTGTTCAAATTATTTTATGCATGTGTCGAACATTCATATTACTGGCACATGATACTTTGTTAGATAAAATTTCTCTCGTTTATCTAAAACTGCCCTTCAAAAAGGAAACTTAAATAAACGGTTAATAATAAGCACGTGACTGTTAACTGCATTATTCATTTCCGATTCAGTACACGCTGTTATATTTCGAGCTGATGTCAAAACATGAAAGACGCATGTCTAAATAAAGATCATTCAGTTTCCACAGCGATCTAAATCTGTCTCAAACATGATAGATGTTAAAACCATCGCCGCTTCACACACGGATAACACCTACACGAAACTATGGTTAGCTTGTTGCGTATATTTCACACGATTTAGTTAGTAATATTATGACCTGTTATTATATTTTAATGTACTTTGTGTTGATTAATTAGGACTGCATAGGTATTGTCATGTTAGTGACAATAGTTCTGAAGAGCATATACTGCTGATATCTTTGCGCCCCTGCCGTTCATTTAATTTGCCTCACGAATAATTCTATTATTCCGAATATATTTGAAATTAAGTTGGAGCTACTGTAAAATTGTTTTCTCGTATCGGCGCTCGGTACGGGAAGACCATGAAACCCGGCGAGGTAAAACAAATCAAACTCAAATACAAGA